>NC_133655.1:285609163-285755038 GCF_009905375.1 Apium graveolens | reverse complement strand
CAGTCATAGGCTTCCATTCCTTTGGTAGAGACCTTATAGAATTTTAAGTTGGAGTCCTTGCTTGGTACACTCTCCCCTATACAGCTTTAATCCATTCAATATTTTTCTGTAATCTGTTGAGGTATCATTCAATGATTCTCCCTCTTCAAAATGAAATATTCATACTGTTGATGAGAAGCTGCATTTTGTTTTCTCTCTAACTTGCTCAGTGCCTTCACAGATGAGCTGCACAGTATCCCAATTTCCTTAGCACATATCTTGATCCAGGCCATTAAACAGAATGTTTCATGGCTTTCTTGTCCTTGTGGACCTCTTCAATATCTTCAACAGTCCATGCTGCCTTTGGCTTGGGAATAGACTGTTCAACAGCAACTGTACGTAGCAGCTGTGGCCACCTTGTGTGGGATGTGAGGACCATTCTCAATGCAGTTGATGTAGCTTTCATCTTGAGAGAGAAGATGTATATGCATCTTCACCTTCCAGTGATGATAGTTATCTCTTTCCAGGATTGGAATCTTTACACCATATCCTTCTTACTCATGATGTTAGCAGAATAGATCTTTAAACTCTTTGTATGTTAAGAGCTTGCTCTGATACCAATTGTTATTCCCAGTGGACTAACAATGAGATTTACAGAAGGGGGTTGAATGTAAATCTCAAAACTTTTCAAGTTTTGAGTAGTTTCTAAGGCTAAGTGTTTTAAGTGAACAAATGTGTGTGAATTGCTTGAAGCGATATAAACATATATATATTCAAACACAAATGTAAGGAAACAAAGAACTTAAAAACTTTTCTGGTGGATTTGTTGTTTCCACCAGAGATGTGTTATTTCAGAAAATCTGTGATTCAAAGAATTAAATCACAGCTGCTTCCTAGTACAAACTAGATGATTTTCTCTCTGGATATTTCTAAACATCTGGAAAATTCATTTCTAATTACTAGCTGCTACTTGGTTTATATATACCAATTTTAACAAGTGAAGACAAAACTGTAAAATACAATGAAAAGATTCTTCACATGTTCTTTCTTCATTCTCTATCCATGCAATCTAGGATAATTTGTGAATCTTTGAATACTTCCTTGTTTGCATCAGAATGGAAATGCTGCATTTTCTTGATTCCTCCTAGAGGCTTCCACATTCCAGTTTGTCTCTGTCAACCCATGTGCCTCTGTCAGCTTGTGAATTGTCACTATCAACTGCTAATGAACTAAGCATCCGTTGAAGCTTTCATCCGTTGATGCCTTATCCTTGAGGCTTTATCCGTTAAAGCTTTATCCGTTGATGCATTATCAGTTGAAGTCTTTATCCTTGAAGCACTCATCTTTGATGGATATCATCCGTTGAAGCATTAGACATCCGTTGAAGCTTTGTTTCTTATCCGTTGAAGGTCTTCAATATCCGTTGATACTTTTTCACTTATACAAATTACAAGGCATGAAATTATTACAATTAGCCCTCCTATTTGTATATCCATTAGTAGTCAACATGACTGATAGTTTCCTACAACACTAAGAATTACAACTTGAAACCAGAGAATGAAATGTGCTACAATACTAAACTTATTGTTAAGTAAAGCTACTCCTTCAACGGATAGCCAAGATGTCTTATCCGTTGAGGCTACAAACCTAGATTTCTACTTAAGTGTTTTGCTTAACTTATCATCAAACTAATACACATATTCCTAACATATTGTTTTTACTCTGAGATAGCAAATCTTGGTTTTAGTCTTAGACCCGTTATGTCAATCTAATCCAGCTAATTATATTATTTTTTTGTTTAATTTTATTTTAGTCTGGAATTAATATTATTATGTTTTATCCGAATTGATACTATGTATATTTATTTTAGTCTGATGACATTAATCTCCAAACGAATTTACTTTCAATTTATTTTGTTTTAGCACGTTATTTTTTATTTTGCCTGATGACATTATCGACTAAACCAATTTGGTTTCAAATTTTTATTAGTATTTATTATTTTATTTTAATCTGAGCCTGCAAATCTAACTAATTGTACGTAATTTTTATTTTTTTTATTTAGGATTGAATCAATAGTATAATTTTAATTCATATTTATATATTTTTATTTAAATCAAATCATTAGGTATATTACAATTCTATTTGTATTTATATAATGAGAGTGTATTATTTTAAATATTACTATAATTACGAGACCAGACCGACTACCAACCAAAGTTTCATTATTTCGTCTTTATATAATAGTATATAGATATATATATATCTTATAATTTACTTTTGCGTGTCTTTTAATTCTCCTAAACTTTTGATTAAACCATTGATTCCTGTTATACTTCTACATGTATTATGATTCTATTAAATTTTATTTTATTTTTGTTATCTTATACTTCTACATGTCGTATGATTCTATTAAATTTAGTTTTATTTTTGTTTCCTTATACTCTACCTATATTAAGTTTGGTTTTATTTTTATTTTACCTTTTGGCTTTAATCTTTGCCTTATGTATTACAGTGTATATTTTATAATTATACTTTTGTATGTCTTTTTTTTTGCCAAATTTAAATCAGATTTTCATTAATAACTTGAAAGAGATTCAATCGGATAACCCCCAACTGATCATACAACCAGGTTGAAAAACAATAGAGCTAAATAATTAGCCGTTTTGTTTCCGGATTGCTTAACAAACTGAATACAATATTCTGAAAATTAAAAATAAAGGTAATGGTTTTCCCGGACAATCCAGGATGCATCTCCCCCGAAAATAGCAGTTTCACAATTGACCCTCACATTAATTCGATTGATAGTGCAATGTTCAGAGGACTCAGTTGCAACAACTGAGTTTAGAGGCCTCATGTTATGAACAAATATTTTTTGTGAGAGGTAAGCACATGTGATTTTCACCACCGTTCCAAGCGCACCCCAACTATCTACCTGCCGGACACCAGCTATAGACCTGCCGAAAGTGTTGTTGATGCGAGATATCCAGATCTCCCAATGCACCATCAAATTCATTTTCAACAAATTCAAACTCAAAATCTCAGAATTAACAACAAATTGTAATATGTTGTTAGGCGAGAGATTTTGAATCCAAAAACTGAATTTTATTATTATAAATCCAACTCTTACCTTAGTAGATCTGAAAACTAAAGTGAAGAACTGTAATGGATTTTTCGAGTTTTGTAAAACAAATCTCGATTTTATGAGGAAAAGGTAAATAAAGGAGAAGATGAAGATGAATATGGAGGTAGAGATGGTAGAAAGGGTGAAAAAGGAGGTTGGGCGGTAGGTTAGGATGATGAATACATGACGGCCGACTCTCATGCCAGAGAGAAACGGTTTACTTTTGTATGTCTTTTAATTTTACTAAATTTTTTATTACACCATTTATTCCTGTTGTACTTCTACATGTATTATGATTCTATCAAATTTAGTTTTATTTTTTTGTTATCTTATATTTCTACACGTCGTATGATTCTATGATTTAGTTTTATTTTTGTTTCCTTATACTTCTACCTATTAAGTTTGGTTTTATTTTTGTCACCTTTTGGCTTTAATCTTTGTGTATTTAATTCACTTATGTATTGCTAATTCAATATATTATACGTGTTTGGTTTCATCAATTTATGATTTCACCCTTTTGAATTTCATTATAACTCTAAATGTATTATTTTTATTCTTTTTTACTTCCGTATGACTTATATGTTATATGTATTTTTTTCCCGTTTTTTAATTGTAATTTTTATATTGATTTCAACTCAGTAATATTATATATGACTCAGTATTATATTTAATGAAATAATAAATTTTTTGAAATCATATAATAATTATAATCTTTTATTATAATCATAACACCGGTACTCAATAGTTCGGTTGAATTTTGTGAGTAAAATTTAGAAATTTTGACATGACACTTATACTATTATGATTTTTAAAAATTATTTAAATAAATTAATTCGGGCTTAGCACAGGTTATCAACTAGTAATACTAATATACTATTATGTCTTTGTTCAATTGTTCGTTTGACACGTTTTTATCAGAATCTGCTCTAACAATTACATTCAAAGTTGTCAAATATTTAATCAAAATTAGATCCGAAATACATGTCTTTAGTAGGTCATATAACAATGTTTCTAGTTTGGGAGGCTGAAAAAGTTGGTTATTTTGGTTGACGGGATAGCCAACAAGAGTGTCATGGCACATGAGACTTTAGCACTATTTTCGACGTCCTCGTTGGAGATGCTCTAAATAGCGTGTACTCCTTGATTTTGATCAGCCTACAACTTTACATACACTATTTTGTCATTTATTCTTCATGTTGATTATATATGCCTTTTTTATTGTTCGTCTGGTGATGAAGTTTGGAATAAAATCTAAAGGTTATATTGCTCGTATATGAGGTTTCTTTGTAATCTAAATAATTACTTAACTCCTAATTAACTTGATTCTTATACATATTCTTACTTTACTTGTCACTAAATTATTGGAATCAGACAATTTTCTAAATTTATCTTGCTTCACCTGTCAGCAATGTATGAAACTTAACAAATTGGGTTAACTACCTAATTGTATGATGTAGCTCATATAAATAGATGCAATCAGTTCTTTCAGTGTGCAGTGTGCATAAACTTCACATCTCCCTCTCTCTCTCTGATCTTTCAGCGTGCAGTGTGCATAAACTTCACATCTCTCTCTCTCTCTCTCCCTCCCTCGTTCGGTGTATTCGTTTCATATATAGATGGGAGAATTGAAACATTTTCTTCATGAGCATAAGCTAATACTAAATGAAGCCGAGCCTGTTGTTTGCAAGGATGTAGAATGTGATATGTGTAGACAGCCAATAAACAAGCTCATAGACGCATTTTATAGCTGCAACATCTCCCTTATCGATGATAGTTCATCAAGTAACTGTGCAGGTTTCTTTTTGCATAAACTTGTTCTGAGTTGCCCTCCACGTTTACACACCCTATGTTCCCACAACACCCTCTAAGCCTCCTTTCGCGTCCATATAAAAAAAATTATTATTATAAGTGTTATGCTTGTGTAGGTGTTTCTCAGGGCTTTATGTATGTTTCCAACAGCGAAAAAGTTTGTCTGAAATGCGTAAAATCTGAACTTAGATCTCTAGAGGGACGTACCCATGATCATCCAGGTCACAATCACCCATTAACCTTAGTCCAAAGGCCAGCTTTGTTCCTTTGTGATGCTTGTAACACGACAGCTACAGATTTGTCCTATATCTGTAACAAATGTTGTTTCTGGATACACAAGAGTTGTGCCGATGCACCCATCACCTACCAATGCAAATTTCACAAAGAACACACCCTAATCTTGGACTACTCTCTTCCCCAAGAATATCGTGAATTTTTCTGGTTGTGCGGCATATGTAGTAAATTTATAAATCACAGCTACTGGGTTTATTATTGCGCAAATTGCAGATTTTTTGCTCACGTGAAATGTGCTTCATTACCTGAGATGTTGAGGTTGATTTACCGTTTCCTCTTACTATATCTGATATCATGATTTTGATTATCTATCAAATAAATATTTAGTTTTCCAACATTGTTTGTTTTACTCGGAGTTATTCTGACTGGGGTTTTGTTCTTCTTTTGGCATGTTAAAAGTGACGAGGATAGCGGAGAGTCCAATTGATGCACTTTCCAGCGCATGATGAAGCATCACTACATAAAATGATGCGCATTGTATCATGAAGGCAACAGATGATGCTCTCCTGCATAAGTTCTGCCACTACTGCGGAGCCTTCGTCTTATATCAGCATGGGCGCATAAACACCAGCTGACGCTCAAGAACAGAACTCAAAAACTTTGACCCTTGACTTGAATCATAAATTAGAAGATACTGATTGCTAAGTTGCGATGGTGCGCTAAGCCAATCTCCTGGTTGATGAAATATTCTATGAATGCAAATCAGTGCATTTTTTCTCCACGATCATGCGCCCTGTTTCCGGAAAAGATGGAGCATCATCTAGCAGCACCAAGTCGATGATATTTCACTAGTACGAGAGTTCAATGAACTAGGTTGTTATACGATGCCAAAGGTTGCCAACATCCTTGGTAATGGGATTTCTTGTCGATCAATAAGAACAACTTTATTTGACATCGGGTGTGCTTCATTACCGAGAATAATTAAACATGAAGGTCATCGACACCCTCTTAACCAATTGAAGTATCCAGACGATGACTTTGCAAAGCATGTTTGTTTGAATATGCATTACGTAAAGAAAAAATCATGTATGGGTGTGAAAAATGTGGATTCTACATAACATGTATGGTGTGCCTTAAGACCACATATGATGAAACATCGATGGGATCCGCATCCTCTCTACTTGATTCTGTTTGTCAAGAATGTAGCTGATCACCCTCACGATTTCGATTAGTGGAATTTTGCTTCCGAAAATATTGACCCAACCACTTGGTTTTATCACTGCAATACTTGTGATCTATCATTTCATATCCACTGTATTGATCCATATTATCTGTTTCAACATGAAGCTTGGTGCTACTAACATTTGTTGTGACTCGCATCCTCACCCGCACGGCCTCACATTGTTCTAAACAAAAGAAGCGAAGATGCAGCACATGCGGTGAAGATGCAACCGGCGTGCCAGTTCTCGAGTGTTCACCATGCAAAATTGTAGTGCATATTCACAAATGTGTAAAATGATAGAGAGGAAAAGTAACAAACTCTATTGAAAATAACAAACTGTATTTACATAATGATATGAATATTAAGGATTAAGGGAAGTATAGACTTTGACTAAGCGTAGCATTAGTCTTCTTGTTGTTGAATACCTTCTATATATCAAAAGGGTGTATTATCTTCATCAAGAGAATTGAGAAGCACTGTAGTCGTTTTCATATTTTCATATTGATTTTCACAATATGAAACATGCAGAACAGAGAGAGTTACATATACAATTAAGTAGTTAATCCAGCTTTTTAAGTTTCATACATCGGTGACAAGTGAAGCAAATACAAAATTGTCTGCATTCGAATATTTAGTAACAGTAAGAATATGTTATGTTAAATTGAAGAGGTAAGTGATGAGAATACATTTAGAAAAATGTCTGCAGTCGAATAATTTAGTGACCAGTAAGAATATGTACGGAAACCTCGGACACAAGCAATGGCATTATATTTTATATTCCAATTTATCACCAGAAAAGCAATAGTGCATGTTAAGATATTTTGATCAAAACCAAGTAGTACACTTATGCTCAGGTATTTTCACTTGAAACAAGTTATTTCACTTGCAAAAACACATGTGGTTGAGATCTCCTGATCCAATGGTTCATGAATTACAGTTTTGGCAAGACAAAAGTGCACAAAAAAATCGAAAAAAAAAAAAAATTCTGAACTTTGCAATATATCTACATTCGAGAAGTGCAGCTCTGGCATCCGATTACATCTTCACTGCATATCTTGCATCTTCGTATCTTTTTATTTACAAGCCATGTGAGGCCGTGAGGGTGATGATGTGTGTAGCTAAAAAATGTTGGTAGCGCCAAACTTCATATTACAGAACAAATATATGGATCGATGCAGAAACTGTGAAATGACAGATCACAAGAACTGCAGTGATAAAACCAGGTGTGGCCTTAAGGCACACCTTATGTGTATGAAGAATTCACATTTTTCGCATCCATACATGATAGCTTCTTGTTTTTTCTGGTTCATATTCAAAAAAACATGCTTTGCAAATATAATCATGTGGATACTTTAATTGGTTAAGAGGGTGGCGATGAGCTTCGTGTTTGATTACTCTGGGTAATGAAGCACACCAGATGTCAAACCTCGTTGTTTGATTCCACATGAACAATCCCATTACTAGGAAAGCTCAACCATGGCATCTGAAAGTAGCGAATTCATTGAATTTGTTTCCATCAGCTTGCCTGCTAGATGATGCTCAATCATTTTCGGAAATTGGGCACATGGCCTGTGGAGAAAAAAACTGCATGAATTGCATTCGTAGAATATATCATCAACCAAGGAGATTGGTTTAGTGCACCCATTGCAAATTAGCAATGCATGATCTTCTAATTCCGGTTCAAGTAAGGGGTCAAGGTTTTGGCATTCTTGTTTCCGAGTGCCAGCTGGTGTTCATGGCCCCAATGGTTGATATAAGGTGAAGGCTCTCCAATGGCAGAAATATGCAGGAGAGTGGCCTTCATGATACATTGCTGCATCATTTCATGTAGTGATGCTTCATCGTGCGCTGGGAAGTGCATCAAATTGGACTCTCCCCCTCCATCATCACTTAAGCTATTCCAAAAGAAAAACATGACCCAATCAGAATAACTCCAAGTAAAACAACAATGTAGGAAAACTAAAAATTTAGTAAAAAACCATAGGAACAAGAAAAATGTTAATAGACATCACACATTAGACATCAGTTATGTTTGCCACTGATGTTAAAAGAATTTATAAGATCATCCCGTCCTTTTCTGATGTCATTGTATTTCGAAGACAACATTTATTTAAGAATCGATGTCTAAAGTTACCAAAAAAAAATTCATTCGCGCCCATCTTTAGATTTCCCCCCCTTAGTCAAAATTTTCACCCAGTATCCCAAAATTTCATCACCCCGCTCATTAGTCAATATTTCGGTTCCCCCCATTATTTTCCCTCTTCGGACATAACAATTCCTCACCATCTCTCTCTTAGCACTCCTCTCTCTCTCATCTCTCGACAAAACACTCCCCTCCCCCCGTTCACTTTCACCTCGACAACTCACTTCACCATCTAAATTCCACTCATCTCACCTATTCTCACCATCTCACCTCCGCTCACCATCTCTCTCTGTGTTCAACATCTCAATTCAGCTAAAGCTCGGTTGTTAAGCTTGTAAGCTTATCTCATCTTTATTCTCAAATCGACTAGTCTTCGATACATGAAGACAAAATTTGTAAATTGGGAATTTTTTTAATCAAAAACCCTAATTTGTTAAATTGGTTTTTTTTTTCAAATTGAAACCCTAATTTGATTATATGTCCGGTGTATGGTGCTTTCATTTAATTCAATATATTTTGGAGTTATTAATTCTTTCAATTTGTTGTATATATACCTGACCTTTTTTTGCATACGGTAGTGGATTTAATCTTTAGGTATTCACTTGTTTAAAGTTGGATAAAAGTTGCGTTGTGTTACTTATTGGTTTATACTTTTGTGTTTGTATGTTATATGATTTAATTTTTAAGTTAAATTGTGTTTGTCAATTTGGGGATAATACGAATGGTGTGTGTCCACATGTTGGATTTTTTAAGTTTTTGTAGCTTTGATTAGACATTTTTGTGTTTTTTCTGTTGGCTAATTATGTAATTTTGTTGTTGTAATTTTGGTTGAATGTGATGTGGAACTGCAGGACCACATTTCAATCCGGAAGGATTGACACACGGGTGCTCCTGAAGATGAAGTCCGTCATGCAGGTGACCTTCCTGAAGATGAAGTCCGTCATGCAGGTGACTTGGGAAACATTATTGCTTGTCGATGGTAATGGACTATTCTGTTGCTCTGTTGCTCTGGTCAGATTGGTTATTACGGACTAGTATTTATAATATACATTCGACATATTAGTGTATTTAACCTTGAAATATCTTTGAGGAAGTCAATTATGTGCCTTAATTAGTATTCCAACATTGCTCTTTATTCCTCGAAACAAATGATAAGAATCTTTCCAGGGCTCTCTATTGTGGTGAAACTAAGATGATAAGAATTATGCTCATGATTAACTTTAAGCACTCATTAGGGTCCATATTATAGATGCCAATCAAATTTTTGTTTATAAACTTATCCTTACTGATACATTTGCCTTCTATGTAATAAATGCAGGTGTGGCAGAAACAACAATTGTCGAGACACAGGTATTTCTCTAGACCTTGGTAATTTGACACTTTGATATGTTCTAATTCATTCTCAGTTATAGTCAGTGTTGTAAAAAGCGCAAATCGGACCTAAGCGGTGAAGTCACCTTCTAGCGCTTAAGCGCTAAAGCGAGCGCTTAAGCGGTTTTAAAAGCGGACGCTTAATCGGATTATAAATAAATAAATAAATATGTATATGTTAAAAGTAATGAATATTTTTTTAAATAAAGAGATAACATTCACGTATTATAATAAATCAATAAAATAATCATTCACAAAGTCATAATCAACTTAAAAAATACAAGTAACATTTAAAAATATCAAATTATACCTTTTTAAAAATAGATTTATTTTTTTCTAATTATTTTTAATTCCCCTTTTAATTGGTCAAAAACCGCTTAATCGGTCAAAATCCGCTTAATTCCGCTTAGAGCCGCTTAAACCCGCTTAAATTTTATTAAACGCTTAAATATCCGATTTCGCACTAATCCAAGCGTTTTGACCTCCGATTCCGCTTAAGCCCCCGCTTAAGCGTCCCTTAATGTGCTTTTTACAACACTGGTTATAGTTGAATGGGATATGTAGATACCGTTTATTGGGCCAAATGTAGTAATTGGAAGAGCCTTGGTTGTTCATGAACTTGAGGATGACCTCGGAAAAGGTAATATTTTATTTTTCCTCGTTTTGAACTTCTGGTTTGCATGCCTGATATAATGATATGTGAATCTTATGTATAGGAAATTAGGAACGGATTTAATATATCTTCCGTGTGCAAAGATTTGTTTATTCCATGTTCTCACTTGCATTTGTTTATCTATTTAGGTGGTCATGAGCTTAGCCTTTCCACTGGCAATGCAGGAGGTAGAGTGACATGTGGTATGTAATAAGCAAACTCCATTATTTCTCATTACAAATATATTATTACTTTTGCCTTGCATTCTCCTTGTGTATATAGTACATGGTATAGATTGTGTTGTGTTATATTTTGATGTAATGAATAATTATGTGTTTACAATAGTTTAAAAAAAGCTTAGATGCTTGGTAGACTACTAGAATTATATATGATAAATCAGTTATGCAGTGAAATTCTTCAATCTGCGTGTTGATATATTAATCTAAAAAAATGTCTCGTTTGTTTTATAAGTATGTAGGGCTGCTTTAAATCTTGCACAAGCTCTTGAGTATTGTACAATGAAGGGACCTGCTCTTTACCATGATCTTAATGCTTACAGGATAGTCTTTGATGACGTAAGTAAACTGTTAGGATTGTTTTGGTCATTTTAAAGCTTTTATACCTTGGTGCTTCTGTTTACTAACTTAATGTATTTCATCATTTCACAGGGTTGTAATCCAAGACTCTCTTGCTTTGGGTTGATGAAGAATAGTAGAGATGGAAAGAGTTACAGCACTAACCTAGCATTTACCCCACCAGAATATCTGATAACTTGTATTTATTCTCTGCAACATTTAATATTATCCTTGTAAATATTTTTTGGAATTTTCCAGTTCTTTCTCACAATATCTAACAGAATTTTTTTGTTGACTGAATTTTGTTTTGTTCCCTCCATCACCCTAGTTATGGTATTATAAGAAGCACTCAGTTATTAACCTATACAAATTATGTAAATAAACATTATTAATAACTCTCAGACTAACCAATAAAGTACACTAATAATTATTGAAAGTCTTACATCAGAAGACATATTATAGACGCTGGCATATTGATCATACTTGAGTGTACTTGAGCATTCTCTATAGATATGAAGTATCTAGATTGCATGAGATGATTAACCTTTACAAGGATTAAGTTTATAACTACAGAGTACACATATAATTTATTTATATTTTGACACCAGAGTATACATAATAATTCTTCTAAAAATATGATTGATACTTAAAACACCTTCTAATGTCAATTTATAAGATTTGGATTTAAATTATTTGATATACTTGTAAATAAACTTGTCTTACTAGTAATCTGTTGAAAAATTAAATTTAAAAAAATCAAGCTTTACAAAGAAAAAAGTTTCAATTTCATATTTTGGTGCAACATAGAGTAAGTTAAAAAATACATGAAAGTTCATTTTGTTAGTTTGGCCCAGGTAATGTGAACATTAAGGATCTCCTCAGACCCTGGCGCTTGAAATCGGTTTCCTGCACCCATTTTCATTTCATTTTGTTATGGGCCTATTAAGATACTTTGATAAGAAATATTTGAAGGAATCACCATGTTCAGTTTTTTCTTGCAGAATTGAATGGAGACATTATTTTGTATGAAAAACTACAAAATTTTCTAGCAATCTTGCTGGTTGAGGTGAAATAATTGGCTAGTGCACATAATGTATTGACAATGTGTTTCTTGGGACCAGTTTTGTTTTCTGCAATGCCATAGACTGTAAAATTTAAAACAAACACGTACTCTAGTTATTTCATATTCGTATTTAAGTGACTATGATATTCAGTTTTAAGTTTTAGCTGTCACTTAATGCTTGGATATTGTGTCATTGTTGTGTGAAAGACATGTATATCTTAAATCATGTAAAGATTTATTTTTGTATGCCTTTAATGTGGTGTTACCTAATACTAAGTGTTGGGATTTTTATTTATAGACGCTGGCCACAGTTTAAGTTGGGATACACAAAATGTAGAGATGCTGGTTGATTTTTTGAATAATTATCAGAACTGAGATCTTTCCTACATAAGGCAGAGGACATCGCATACCAAGCTACTACATATGTTTCGTCCCGAACGACGTATCAGCTTAAACATTTGAATTCTTAGTTTTCTTACAACTTGTATCATATGTCCTGTGCTAGAGTGTATTAATGATGATAGATATGTTAGTTGAATGACAATTAGTTGAATGTATTTTATGAATGGTGCAATGGATAGATATTTTGTGACTGCAAGGTTTTTAATTTTGTTTATGCATCAATTTTCTTGTAACAAAACTGATGTCTAATAATTAAATATACATCACTTTTATTGTGGAAATGCTTATGTGAAAGAATAAAATAGACATCACTTTTGTTGTGTTAAAAGCGATGTCTAAAAATACAATAGACATTAGTTTCTTTGGGTTGAAATTGATGTCTAAAAATTGATAGACATTACAGTTTCTGAAAGAAATCGATGTCTAATAGGCTGAAAGACATCGGTGTATGGCCGATGTCTAGAATAGACATCACCGACATCAACATCGGTTGCAAAACAACATAGACATCGGCCAAAAACCGATGTCTGTGGACATTTTTCTTGTAGTAAATACTAGGAGGAACTTGTACATCAACTTCTCACTTGATGAAGCACATTTCAGGTGAGCAAAAAATCTGCAATTTGCACAATAATATACCCAGTGGATGGGATTGATAAATTTATCACAGATGCCACATGACCAGTAAAATTCACAATATTCTTGGGGAAGAGAGTAGGCCAAGATGAGAGTGTGTTGGTTGTGATATTTACTTAGGTAGGTGATGGGTGCATTGGCACAACTCTTGTGTATCCAGAAACAACATGTGGTACAAATATAGGACAAGTCTGTAGCTGTGGTGTTTGGACTAGGGTTAATGGGTGATTGTGACCTGGATGACAACGGGTACGATCCTCTAGAGATTTAAGTTCAGATGCTACACATTTCAGACAAAAAAATCGATTTTTAGAAACATACATAAAGCCCTGAGAATAACCTTCACAAACATAACACGTATTATAGTAAAGTTTTCTATATGAACGTGCAATGAAGCGTAGAGGGTGTTGGGGGATCATAGGGTGTGTAAATGTTGAGGGCAACTCAGAACAAGTTTTATGCATAAAGAAACCAACACAATCACTCGATGAGCTACCATCAATGACGGAAGTGTGGCACCTATAAAATGCGTCTAGGAGTTTGTTTATCGGTTGTCTGCACATAGCACATTCTACATCCTTGCCAACAACAGACTCAGCTTCATTTAGTGTCAGCTTATGGTCATGAAGAAAATGTTTCAATTCTCCCATCTATGTATGAAACTAACACAAAGACACACACACAAGAGGGATATGTATGTTTACAAAAGGAAAGCATATATGAAAGGTCTGTTTCTACCTTTTTCTATGTAAAGGGAGCTACAAAACACAATTAAGTAGTTAACGCAGTTTATAAGTTTGATGCATTGCTGACAGGTGAAGCAATGCAGATTTAAAAAATTGTCGGCATTTGAATAATTAATTGACAAGTAAGAATATGTACAAGAGCCAAATTGAAGAGTGAAATGATAAGATTATAAAGAAACCTCAGGCACAAGCAATAACCTTAACATTTTTATTCCAATATTAGCTAGTATATAATCAACCTGAAGAAAAAGAAAATGTTGCAGGTTAAGATATTCTGATCAAAACAAATTAGCTAGTACCTGCTACTTATGTTCGTTGCTTAAAAATGAAGTCGGGTATGTTCTTTACCTTAGAAAGAAGTTACTCATTCTTGCAAAAGCACATATGCTTCTGGTATAAGAAGTCCTTACATTCGAGCAATTTTACTAGTACCACATTCCTTACTTTGTATAAATAAGTTTGTATGTGGAGAATCTCTGAACCGATTTTAGAATCATTTGGGTTCGAAAAAAATTACCCAGTGGTATAGTTTTGGATTAAAAAATCGATTTCTCAAATGACAAAGACTATGATGAATATACAAAATCAAGAGTACAGGCTATTCAGGTCTCTTTTGCCTAAAAGAAATGGTTTCTTGAAAATGAAGTCTTGTGCGTCGTTTATCTTACAAAGAAGTTAATTATTACTTGCAAAAGTACACAGGCTTCATCAAGGAATTTTACTAGAACCACATTCCCTTACTTTGGAGAATCAAAGTAAGCTAAGGCAGTCATATGTTTTCTTCTTTTTTTGACACAGCGAAGCTAAACATTCCTTGCTTTCGAGTATCAAAGAAGTGATCCCGTTTTTCTTTAGGCAAGCCGAGACTGCAAAACCCTCAATCTTACTTTCTAAGTACATGGCATTTTATACAGTATGCAGTTGGCTCAACCCTTGCCTATTGAAGTTGACATTTCGTTTGATATTGTTCCAAAAATTAGTCAGAATTGGACAGTAGAGAACTCTCGAAAGCACCAAAGATGAACACGACCTAAACTAATCATCATGAATGCTGTAATTAGCTGCGCTTGCATATTAGCATGATACAGATTAATAAGAAAAAGGTTTGAGTCTAGCAGAAGAATAAATTACTGTGACATTATGAAATGGAACTTAGCATTCAACCTCAATTTGTAGTACCGTGTGGCCTAATTATTGTCGTTACTTTCTTATGCAGGGTCATCAGTACCTATGCCAGAAGCAAGAAGAACGACTCAGCTCCCCCCGGAACCTGTTGTGGAATGGCCAATTATCGGTCACCTTCATCACTTGTTCGGAGCCATGGCAGATAAAGTTGGACCAATCTTCATGTTGCAACTAGGAGGTACTAGATAGCTCGGAAGCTAGTGACTTGGAATAATTTGTAAAATACAAATTGAGCATATGCACACCTGCATATATGTGAATATAATCTGATTTTAACACTTTTGTTTCACTTATGCACTGTTCTTGTTTACCAGAAATAGATTCAAGAAATTATCATGGCCATATCACTGTTAGTACAGCCAGCCTGCAAAACGCACTACTGGTTTAGTACTCAGAGAATCTGTTAGTGGCTCTTTATTCTTGATTGCTGAACTAAGATGACTGCTATTGTTAATGTTGAAATTCTGAATTTCATAAATAATCTATAAAGATAAACAAATTTAAAAGGAAACAATATCGGATGCACTTTATATTTGCATGATGAACATTCCAGAACTGGCTTCCCAGTTACATCTCCACCACATTCCTTGCAACTTAGCTTCTTTTATTCAAAATCAATGTGAGGCCGTGAGGATGTGCATCGCTATAAATGTTAGTGGCGCCAAGCTTCAGATTGGAGAGCCAATCATATGGATCAATACAGTGATTATGAAATGATAGGTCACAAGTATTGCAGTGATAAAACCAACCGCCTGGATAAATCTGTTTGGAGCAAAATTCACATTCGTACTCGTGAGGATGATCAGCTACATTCTTGGAAGACAGAATCAAGTAGAGGGGATGTGTATCCAATCTATGTTTCACCAGGTGTGTCAGCCTTATCGCACACTTTGTATGTACGTAGAATTCACATTTTTCACATCCATATATGATACAGTCTGTGCCTTCTTCAAAGTCATTCGCACATGCTTTGCAATAATAATCATCACCTGGAGACTTTAATTGGTTAAGAGGGTGGCGATGAGCTTCGTGTTTAATTTTTTTGGGTAATGAAGCACAACCAATATCAAAACAGGCTGTTTCATTCCACAAGAAAATCCCATTTCCAAACATGTTGCAACCTTGGCATTTTTTAAAATCTAGTAAATGGACAGCTCGTGCTAGTACTCTTTCATCCAGCTTGCCTGCTAGATGATGCTCCGTCTTTTCTGGAAACAGGGCGCATGATCTGTGGAGAAAAAAATTGCATGATTTGCATTCATAGAATATTTCATCAACCAAGGAGATTGGCTTAGCGCACCCATCGCAAATTAGCAATTCAGTATCTTCTAATTTTCGGTTCAAGTAAGGGGCCAAAGTTTTTGCATTCTTGTTTCCAAGTGCCAGCTGGTGTTCGTGGATCATTTCATGTAGTGATACATTGCTGCATCATTTCATGTAGTGATGCTTCATCATGCGCTGGGAAGTGCATCAAATTGGACTCTCCGCTATCTACTTCATCATCGTCACTTTCACTATATTTCAAAAGAAAGAACAAAACTCAGTCACAATAATTCCTAGTAAACCAACAATATTGGTAAACTATACATATTTAATAAGTAATCAATATCAAAGATATAAGAAATAATAAACCCAACATCAACCTCAACGTCTCAGTTGATGAAGCACATTTCACGTGAGCAAAAAATCTGCAATTTGCACAATGATAAACCCAGTAGGTATAATTTATAAGTTTACCGCATATGCCGCAGAAGCAGCGATATTCACGATATACTTGGGGAAGAGAGTAGTCCAAGACGAGGGCGTGTTCTTTGTGGAATTTACTTTGGTAAGTGATGGGAGCATTGGCACAACTCTTGTGTATCCAGAAACAACATGTGGTACAAATATACGACAAGTCTGTAGCTGTAGTGTTACAAGCATGACAAAGGAACAAAGCTGGGCTTTGGACAACGTTTAACATGTGATTGTGACCTGGATGACAACGGGTACGTTCCTCTTGAGATCTAAGTTCAGATATCACGCATTTCAGACATACATTAAAAAAATTTAAAAATATTTAAAAATATTATCTAAAATACTAGAACTCAGATTTCTTCATTTGGATGTAATATCATTCATAAAAAATGTGTCAAACTCAATATATAATATTTTTAAGAATTTCGACTAACGATAGAGTGATATTTTTGATATAAATTTTTAAATGAGTGAATGATTTGAGTCAGTTTTGTAACCAGTGACTCACTTGATACATTTGGACGCAGTAAGTGAGCTACTTGATATTTAACCCAAAATTTTAAAGAGAAAATCACAAAGAACAATACTTTAAGTGCCTCAGCCGTAATCCTTCCTGAGATACTTGTTAACAGCAATCTGTGTAAAAAGAAATATACGTATAGGTGTGTGCGTGCAAAACAGATAATCAAATGACAGAAAAAGAACGGAAATAGGAAGCGTATGGTGAAGGATATAAAAACCCGAGTCCAGTGCGAAAATGTCTCCTTAAAACTTATTAGCCCACACCGTATTGTGCGAGTAAAAAACCTTTCAGGATAAAACGGATTGCAGTGGCGACGCCGAAGATCGGCACTCTCAGCGAGCTTGAAAGCGAGCAAGAAATTATCACGGGTTAGAGGGTAGATGTTTAGGAACGGCTGTATATTTGTGTATTTAACCCTAACACCCTAAAGGTGTTTATATAGCTAGGGAGGAAAAACTTGTGCGCTACATAATTATCATAATTAATTAAAACGCGTTAATTAATTAGGTCGGTAGGTCAGTGGTCAATTAATTATAATTGATTAATTAATTCGACCGACACAAAAAATAAAAACGTAAGTCAATTTATTTGAGCCCAGGCCCTGCGGAAAATAAAAATTAGCAAAACTAGGTTGTTCACGAACCAAGCCGAGTCGAGTTTTAGTATAAACGAGCCGAGCTTTCATTTTTTCTCTGACGAACCGAGCCGAGCCGAGCTTTTTTACCGAACATAAAAGGGTGTTCGAGCTCGAGCTCGTTAACTAACGAGCCAAACTGGAGCTTGTTCGCGAACACATACGAGCCGAGCCGAGCCGAGTAGCTCGTTAACAAATAAGTAAAAAAACCAACCTTGTTGGCCAAACCTAACCAATTCAAGCCTGTATTTTTTATAAAAACCAATTGAAGCCCAACCCAGTTATCAACTTATTTAATATAAGCCCAACGGAGTGTCATCCAAAAGCCTAAACATGTATTACCAATTCGCGTGCTCTCTGTTCTGTTCTATGTTCTCATTCTCATTCATCTCTCCTTCTTTCTTCCCCGCCTAAATCTCAATTATGCCTAAATATTTATTATGTTGTAACTTAAATGCAATATAGAGAATCATGTCAATAAACTGCGGATTCTATATCAGGATTTTATCAACAAAGTGCAGCTTCAGATTTGGGGTTTTATCAAGAATTGAAGGATATGTAAGTGGGTATTTGAAGATAATTCTTTGGGGTTTTATCAAGGATCGAAGATTATTTAAGTGGGTATTTGAAGATAACTGTTTGATTTGATTGTGTTCCAGATTTAGTTTTAATTTGATTATAAACACCATCATCTCTCGTTATCTCTCTGTGTATGTGTATATCCGTATATGTATATAAATTAAGTGGTGTAAATATAATTAAAAATATTCAGAAATTATTTATTTTTTCGAGCTTTAATGAGCCGAGCTCGAGTCGAATAAGCCCTTAACGAGCCGAGCTCGAGCTTGTTCGCGAACAGCTCGGTTCGTGAACAGCTCTAAACAAAACTAGCCCGGCGTTATTTCATTCTTAAGTGACCATCTTTGGATAATCATATCTCACTCATCTTTTTTTTTTAGTAAATCTCACTCATCCCTTAATCATTTTGAGTGGTTTAAAGTGTTTCGGAAAGCTCTCGTAAAAGAAAACACATTCCAAGCGTCACTCGTTGCATACACGCAACAACCAATCATTCAAGCGCGGCTCAAAATGACTCGACAGTGTGGGTGTGGGGTGTAATACCCACATTTTCTAACAATAATACAAGTCATTGAAACTCTCTACTATGTCTGGTAAAGCTAATTCAAATTTGGTGCGATAAGCAGATGCATTTTTAACTTCAAAGACTCTGTCAAAACTTCGACAATCTGTAAAAACACAGTAGAGCTACATTGGCCACGTCAGAATAAATTAAGAAATACTCCCCTGACTTATCAAGTCAGAAAATATGTAACTCTCTCTGTTTCTGCATTGTTTCATATTGTGAAAATCAATATGAAAATATGAAAACGACTACAGTGCTTCTCAATTCTCTTGATGAAGATAATACACCCTTTTGATATATAGAAGGTTATTCAACAACAAGAAAGACTAATGCTACGCTTAGTAAAAGTCTATACTTCCCTTAATCCTTAATATTCATATCATTATGTAAATACAGTTTGTTATTCTTCAATAGAGTTTGTTACTTTTCCTCTCTATCATTTTACACATTTGTGATTATGCACTACATATTTGCATGGTGAACACTCGAGAACTGGCACGCCGGTTGCATCTTCACCGCATGTGCTGCATCTTCGCTTCTTTTTGTTTAGAACCAATGTGAGGCCGTGCGGGTGAGGATGCGAGTCACAACAAATGTTAGTAGCACCAAGCTTCATGTTTGAGAACCAATAATATGGATCAATACAGTGGATATGAAATGATAGATCACAAGTATTGCAGTGATAAAACCAAGTCGTTGGGTCAATATTTTCGGAGCAAAGTTCACAACTGAATGCGTGAGGATGATCAGCTACATTCTTGACAAACAGAATCAAGTAGAGAGGATGCGGATCCCATCGATGTTTCATCATATGTGGTCTTAAAGCACACCGTACATGTATGTAGAATCCACATTTTTCACATCCATACATGATCTTTTCTTTATGTGATGCATGTTCAGACAAACATGGTTTGCACAAGTCATCGTCTGGATACTTCAATTGGTTAAGAGGGTGCCGATGACCTTCATGTTTAATTATTCTCGGTAATGAAGCACACCCGATGTCAAATATAGTTGTTTTATTGATCAACAAGAAAATCCCATTACCAAGGATGCGGCAACTTTGGCATAGTATAAAACCTAGTTCATCGAACTCTCGTACTACGAAAATTCCATCGACTTGGTTGCCTGCTAGATGATGCTCCATCTTTTCTGGAAACAGGGCGCATGATCTGTGGAGAAAAAAATTGCATGATTTGCATTCATAGAATATTTCATCAACCAAGGAGATTGGCTTAGCGCACCCATCGCAAATTAGCAATTCAGTATCTTCTAATTTCTGCGTTCTTGTTTTTGCGTTCTTGTTTCCGAGTGCCAGCTGGTGTTTATGGCCCCAGTGGTTGATATAAGGGGAAGGTTCTGCAGTGGTGGCAGAATTATGCAGGAGAGCATCTGCTGCCTTAATGATACATTGCTGCATCATTTCACCGAGTGATGCTTTATCGTGTGCCGGAAAGTGCATCAAGTTGGACTCTTCACTATCTGCTTCATCGTCGTCACTTTCACTATATTTCAAAAGAAAGAACAAACCCCAGTCAGAATAGTTCCTAGTCAACAATGTTGGTAAACTAAACATATATTAAGGTTTAATGACGTTTTAGATCTTAAGGTTTGCACCAATATATCCATTAGCTCCGGTGGTTCAAAACTGCTTATTTTTCATCCTAAAGTACTGAAACGTGTCTTTTAATCCTTGGACTAGGTAAAAAATGATGTAAATTGGCTAGTCCAAAAGTAAAAAGATACGTTTTTAGCATGCCAGAGGCAAAAATGTGAGTTATTGAACTACATGGGATGATGAGTATATTGATGTAAAACTTAAGGTTTAGAAGGTCATTAAGCCATCTAATAAATAAATCAATCTGAAATATATAAGAAGTAATAAGAGGAAATGGTATATCAACCTCAACATCTTAGTTGATGAAGCACATTTCACATGAGCAAAAAATCTGCAATTTGCACAATAATAAACCCAGTAGACGGGATTTATACTTTTACCGCATATGCCACATAAGAATAATGTATGGTATACTAGGGGAAGAGAGTAGGCCAAGACGAGGGGGTGTTCGTTGTGAAATTTACTTTGGTATGTAATGGGTGCATTAGCACAACTCTTGTGTATCCAGAAACAACATTTGGTACAAATATAGGACACATCTGTAGCTGTAGTGTTACAAGCGTGACAAAGGAACAAAGCTGGGCTTTGGACTAAGGTTAATGGGTGATCGTGACCAGGATGACAACGGTTACGGTCCTCTAGAGATTTAAGTTCAGATGTTACGCATTTCAGACATACATGGAAATTGTCCGCAGAACCATACAGAAAGTGTTGACTTTAATCATAAGCTTGTCTGAATAAGCTTGTTTATGTTTACGTTAGTTTGTTTTGTATTAACAGCTAGTTATGACTTGGTCATATAGTTGTGGAGTCATATTAGGAGTCTCTTTGAATAATGGTAGATAGTGGAGTAGTTATAGGAAAGTAGTTCCTTCTTTCTTGCATCTAGTTTTATCTCTGTATTCGATATATATTAGTGATGCCGCAGTGAAATAAATATCAAGAACTTAGCTGCACTTTGTTTTTCTCGTTTCAAACTTACTGTTAGCTTTACATATATCAGGAGGGCACTCTTATATTCAAGAATTTGGTATCAGAGCAAGGTTGCGTGGTGAATGCCAAAATATATGCCGAAAGCTACTGAGATGGAATCGAGCAAAATAAAAGAAGGCGGAGTGGGTCTGAGTTATCCGATGTTGGCTAAGAGTAATTATGCTTCATGGTCTATGAAGATGAAGGTGAATATGCAGGCACATGGTGTGTGGGATGCTATTGAACCTAAGAACCCTAAGTCACCGGTCGAAGAAAGAACTGACAAGGTAGCATTGGCGGTCATTTACCAAGGCGTACCTGAAGACATTTTGCTGTCACTGGCGGAGAAAAACACAGCAAAAGAGGCCTGGGATGCGATTAAAACCATGTGTCTCGGTGCGGATCGTGTGAAAACGGCTAGGATACAAACTCTGAAGGCGGAGTTTGAGTCATTGAGTATGAGTGAGATAGAGCCAATTGACGAGTTCTGTATGAAACTCAATGGTCTGGTGACAAACATTAGAGCTCTTGGAGAAGAGGTTCCGGAGAGCTATGTAGTAAAGAAGTTGTTACGAGCTGTACCAACAAAATTCCTACAAATAGCCTCGACGATCGAACAGTTTGGGAACATTGAGCAAATGTCCGTTGAAGAAACTGTTGGGTCCTTGAAGATTCATGAGGAAAGATTGAAGGGATCCAAGAATGGTGGTGGGGGCGGTAGTCAACTTCTTCTCACGGAAGAGGAATGGACACGAAGAGAAGCTAACGAGGGTAAACTGTTGATGACTCGAGAATAATGGTCAAGGAGAAATAACAGAGAAAGTGGTGGCGTTTTCACAAATCAGAAAATTCCAAATAAAGAAGGGGGACGACTGGTTCGAGACAAGTCTAGAGTTAGGTGCTTCAACTGTCATCTGTATGGCCATTTCGCAGTTGAGTGCAACAAACCTAAGCGTAACAAGGTTCAAAGGGCTGAAGTTAACATGGCCCAATTTGACGATGATGAGCCTGCATTGCTATTGACTGAACATGATGACAAAGATGTAAACATGATGTTGCTAAAAGAAGAGAAAGTCACACCAAAACTGAAGTTGCATGGAAGTGAAAAATCCAGTGATTCTGACATCTGGTACCTTGACAACGGTGCAAGTAACCATATGACGGGTCAGAGATCAAAATTCAAGATGCTGGACGAATGTGTCAAAGGCCAAGTAAAATTCGGTGATGGTTCGATGGTTGAAATTAAAGGCAAGGGCACTGTGAGCTTGAAGTGTAAAACGGGCGAGGAACGTGAACTACACGAGGTATTTTTCATTCCTTCCTTGTGCAACAATATAATTAGTCTTGGACAATTATCGGAAGCCGAAAATAAGGTTGTCTTGAATGGAGAATATTTGTGGATCCATGAAAAACAAGGAAAGTTGTTAATGAAAGTTAAGAGATCGACAAATCGATTGTATAAGATAATTATAGAAAGTGGTGAACCAAAATGCTTATTGTCAAGGTCAAATGAAAATGCTTGGTTGTGGCACTTTCGGTTAGGACATGTCAATTTTAAGGCAATGGAATTGATGTCAGCAAATGACATGGTTCGTGGTTTTCCAAAGATTGTGTCTCCGGAGATGACATGTAGTGGTTGTTTAATGTCGAAACAGACTCGAAAGCCATTTCCTACTAAGTCGAAGTACTCAGCTAGTAAGGTACTTGAACTTGTTCATGGTGACATATGCGGACCTATCACTCCTTCCACTCACGCAGGTAATCGTTATTTCATGCTCCTTGTTGATGATTATTCACGTATTATGTGGGCTTACTTGCTAAAGAGCAAGGATGAGGCGTTTGAGGCCTTCAAGAAGTTTAAGGCCAAAGTTGAGAATGGTACAGAGCGAAGGATCAGAGTCTTTCGAACAGATCGTGGGGGGGAGTTCAACTCCAAAGTTTTTTCTGACTTTTGTGAAGATAATGGAATTGTGAGACATCTTACGGCTCCATACACTCCACAGCAAAATGGCGTGGTGGAGCGTAGGAACCGTACTGTCGTTGAGATGGTGAGAAGTTACTTGAAGCAAATGCATATGCCGGCAAACTTCTGGGGTGAGGCAGTGCGTCACGCTGTCTACGTGTTAAATAGGTTGCCCACTCGAGCACTGTCAGGGGTGACTCCTTATGAAGCCTGGAAAAATGAAAAACCCAATATTGGGCACATCAAGGTGTTTGGATGTAAAGCTTACATGAAGGTGCAAGATAAGCTGACTAAGAAGCTAGATGATCGAAGCTTGAAAGTTGTGAATTTAGGCAAAGAGCCAGGAACAAAGGCGTACAGGCTGTATAACCCAGAAAGCAACACGGTGTTAGTCAGTCGAGATGTTGTTTTTGTAGAAACTGAAGCGTGGCCATGGGAAGGACAAAACGGAGAAGAGCAGTTGCAACAAGAAAAGTTGATTGTGTTGGGAGGAAAAGAGAATGACGAAACAACTCAGAGAGAAAGTGATGGTTATGAAAGTCCTGTGAGGGAAGAACGAAGAGAAGAGCTAGACTTTGAGGATGAAAACGTTGATGGAAGTACAGAGCCTAAAAAATATAGAAATGTCACTGAAATTTATAACAACACAGAACCTATTGAGCTGCAGGAGGAGCTATTACTCATGGGAGTCGAAGAACCTGTTAATTTTGGTCAGGCAAACAAAGAAAAGTGTTGGAGACAGGCTATGAAAAACGAAATCGATTCTATAGAAAAAAACAGGACATGGGAACTGACAGAACTTCCAAAGGGGAACAAAGTCATCGGGTTAAAGTGGATATTCAAATTGAAGCGAGATGCAAGTGGTAATGTAGTGAAGCATAAAGCTCGACTTGTGGCAAAGGGTTACACACAGGAACATGGCGTTGATTATGACGAAATATATGCACCTGTTACAAGGCTCGAAACAGTGCGTATGTTGTTGGCCCTTGCTGCAAAAAAATCATGGCAGGTGCATCATATGGATGTGAAGACAGCGTTTTTAAATGGGGAGATATGCGAAGAAGTCTATGTGATGCAACCGAAGGGTTTTGAAAGAAAAGGCCAGGAATCAAAGGTGTACAAACTCCTCAAGGCACTGTATGGTCTTCGGCAAGCCCCTCGTGCATGGTATTCGAAGCTAAACAAGTGCCTGGAGAGACTTGGATTTCAGAGATGCCCATATGAACACGCTGTGTATACAAGGAAAATTGAAGGTAATATTCTGGTAGTTGGCGTTTACGTTGATGATCTTTTGATTACAGGGACTAGTATCAGTATTATCGAGGAGTTCAAGCAGGAGATGAACAAACAATTTGACATGAGTGATCTCGGCAAACTCACATATTATTTGGGAATAGAGGTTGAACAGGGAAACGGATTTATCAAGCTAAAACAGTCAGCTTATGCTCATAAAATTCTTGAAAAGGCGGGGTTGTCGGATTGCAATCCTACAAAGTATCCACTAGATCCCAAAGAACAAATCACGAAGGATGAAGGTGGTAAATTGGTCGATGTGACTCAATTTAAAAGCATGATCGGAGGTTTGAGATACTTAGTACATACTCGACCGGACATAGCTTTTGCTGTGGGCATTATCAGTCGATTTATGGAGCATCCCACTGTAATGCATATGAATGCAGCAAAACGAGTTCTCAGGTACATTAAGGGAACGTTAGATTATGGATTGGTATACTCAAGAGAGAATAGCAATAATGTTTTGACAGGATATTCTGATAGTGATTTGGCGGGTAATATAGAAGATCGGAAAAGCACTGGTGGAGTGGCTTTTTATCTGAACGATAGTCTAATTACCTGGATGTCTCAGAAACAGAAATGTGTGGCTCTATCTTCGTGTGAAGCCGAGTTCATGGCTGCGACAGCAGCAGCATGTCAGGGAATTTGGTTACGGAATTTGCTGAGTCAGATTACTGATGAGAAGGTTGGTCCAGTCACGTTGTATATCGATAATAAATCAGCCATAGACTTGGCTAAGAATCCGATGTTTCATGGTCGTAACAAACATATCGATATACGTTATCACTTTATACGAGAGTGTGTTGATCGCGGTGAAATAGTGGTGAAGCATGTGGCAACAGAAAACCAGAAGGCTGACATTCTAACCAAGGCGCTCACGACAGTGAAGTTTGAACGCATGAGGAAGCTGTTGGGAGTGAAAGAGTTAACTCAACAAGCTTAGATTATGGGGGAGATTGTTGACTTTAATCATAAGCTTGTCTAAATAAGCTTGTTTATGTTTACGTTAGTTTGTTTTGTATTAACAGCTAGTTATGACTTGGTCATATAGTTGTGGAGTCATATTAGGAGTCTCTTTGAATAATGGTAGATAGTGGAGTAGTTATAGGAAAGTAGTTCCTTCTTTCTTGCATCTAGTTTTATCTCTGTATTCGATATATATTAGTGATGCCGCAGTGAAATAAATATCAAGAACTTAGCTGCACTTTGTTTTTCTCGTTTCAAACTTACTGTTAGCTTTACATATATATCAGGAGGGCACTCTTATATTCAAGAGAAAGCCCCGAGAATTACTTCTACAAATACAACAGCGATAAGACTGTTTTTTTTAGATAATTTACACTGAAAGAGAGTCAGAGGGTGTTGCGGGAACATAGAGTGTGTAAATGTTGAGGGAAACTCAGAACAAGTTTTATGCATAAAGAAACCGACACAATTACTCGATGAACTACCACCAGTAGCGGAAGTGTTGCACGTATAAAATGCGTCTATGAGTTTGTTTATTGGCTGTCTGCAAACAACACATTCTACATCCTTACCACCAACAGCATCAGCCTCATTTAGTGTCAGCTCGTGCTCGTGAAAAAAATGTTTCAATTCTGCCATCTATGAATGAAACGAAGACAAAGACACAATGCACACACACAGAGGGAGGGAGGAAGGGAGAGAGAGAGAGAGAGAGAGAGAGAGAGAGAGAGAGAGAGAGAGAGAGAGAGAGAGAGAGAGAGAGAGAGAGAGAGAGAGAGAGAGAGAGAGAGAGAGAGAGAGAGAGAGAGAGAGAGAGAGAGAGAGAGATGTGTAGTTTATGCACACTGCAGCCAGAAACAGAAAGATCGGTATTTATGTATTTACATAGAGTGAGTTACATAATACAATTAGGTAGTTAATCCAGCTTTTTAAGTTTCATACATTGCTGACATGTGAAGCAAAATCCATTTAGAAAATTGCCTGATTCCAATAATTTAGTGACAAGTAAGAATATGCATGTTAAATTGAAGAGTTAAGTGATGAGAATACGTTTAGAAAATTGTCTGCATTCGAATAATTTAGTGACAAGTAAGAATATGTACAGAAAACCGCAGACACAAGCAATGACATCTATATTTTTTATTCCAATTTATCACCAGAAAAGCAATATTGCATGTAAAGATATTTTGATCAAAACCAAGTAGTACACCATACAAGCTATTTATGTCTCGTTAACCTAATAAAGTCGTTGCTTACAAATAAAGTCTTGTATATCCTTTGGCTTAGAAACAAGTTATTTTCACTTGCAAAATCACAAATGCTCAGGTTCAGGTTCGGTCCGGGTGGAGTCGGTTCGGTCCGGGCGGAGTCGGTTCGGTCCCGGCCGAATAGACCGAAAAACTGAATAGTAATTTTTCTTAGACCGAATCGAACCGAAGTTATATTATGGAGCGGACCGAAATAATTCGGTTTGATCTGGTTTTGGATCGAATAGACCGAAATGTTTTTCAAAAATAAAATTGCATTAAAAATTAAATCACAAATTATGAAATTTAAAATATAATTAAAATAACGTGATATGTAGAGTTCTAATACTCCATAAATGTAATTAAAATTTAAAAATTTTGATTATAATTTTTAAGATATATGTAAAATATATATAATACAAAATTATAGTATTTATGATTTGGTTTATTGGGTCTATTCGGTCCGGACCGAAATATTTGTGAAAAGAACCGAACCGAATTTTATTTCGGTCTATTCGGTCTCGGTCAATTCGGTCTGGACCGAATAGACCGAATTTCTGAAAAATTTAGGACCGAACCGAATTAGGTTCAGTTTTTCAGTTTCGGTTCGGTTTTGTTCAGCCCTACGTAGAACCAGGATTCTGAAACAACAGAAGCTAAAGTTTTGGATAAGAAAAATGGTGGGAAATAAAAAATAAGTGTGAATGGAGAAGTATGAGATAGTTGTTTAATGTTGTGAGAGTAAAATTAATGCATAGAATGCAGCAGAGATTCTGCCAGACTAGAGAGAGAGAGTGCTGAATTTACTTTGATTTTTATTGTAGATGCAGTTGGCTCAACCCTTTCCTGTGAGAGTTGGCTCGTCTTAATGTTTTATTGTACATTACTTAGATTTTGATTTACTAAGAAATCTGCTGACACGATCGATTTGTGCTGCTCTATTTCAGTGACTGTGATGGAATGGTTTTGTATAAGATATAGACCCGATTACTGAGAATGTAAAGATCCTGACACTTTTATTTCGGTTACATGCATGCATCTTGTTCGGAGGGGGCGCTGGGAGAGCGCGTGGTGAGCCACCAGAATAAAGGCTCACAAGTTTTGAACACCATGCATAAAGCTCTGAGAATAACCTTCACAAACACAACACGTATTATAGTAAAGTTTTCTATATGAACGTGCAATGAGGCGTAGAGGGTGCTGGGGGATCATAGGGTGTGTAAATGTTGAGGGAAACTCAGAACAAGTTTTATGCATTAAGAAACCAACACAATCACTCGATGAGCTACCATCAATGACGGAAGTGTGGCACCTATAAAACGCGTCTAGGAGTTTGTTTATCGGTTGTCTGCACATAGCACATTCTACATCCTTCCCAACAACAGACTCAGCTTCATTTAGTGTCAGCTTATGGTCATGAAGAAAATGTTTCAATTCTCCCATCTATGTATGAAACTAACACAAAGACACACACACAAGAGGGATATGTATGTTTACAAAAGGAAAGCATATATGAAAGGTCTGTTTCTACCTTGTTCTATGTAAAGGGAGCTACAAAACACAATTAAGTAGTTAACGCAGTTTATAAGTTTGATGCATTGCTGACAGGTGAAGCAATGCAGATTTAAAAAATTGTCGGCATTTGAATAATTTAGTGACAATAAGAATATGTACAAGAGTCAAATTGAAGAGTGAACTGATAAGATTATAAAAAAACCTCAGGCACAAGCAATAACCTTAACATTTTTATTCCAATATTCATCATCAAGCATACAAAGAAAAAGAAGCAGCCGTATATAATCAAGAAAAAAGAAAATGTTGCAGGTTAAGATATTCCGATCAACACGAACATTTTTATTCCAATATTCATCACCAAGCGATACAAAGAAAAAGAAGCAGCCGTATATAATCAAGAAAAAGAAAATGTTGCAGGTTAAGATATTCTGATCAAAACGAATTAGTACCTGCTACTTATGTCCTAGCCAACTTGGATTACAACAAGTTCACCACAGTCCCCCAAAAGATAATAATTTGTCGGTGCAAATAGTAGTAATACTTTATGTTATAAACTGAACAGAATTCCCAAATCTCCTCGATGCGGGACTTCTGTTCAATTTATAATGTAAAATACTACTACTTTGTGCACCAACAAATCATGATCTTTTGGGGGTCTGTGGTGGGTTAGTCGTTACCCAAGTTGATTGCATTTAGGACAGTAGGCTTCGGCTTACTTTCAGAATCGGGATTTGACCCGGTTTTCGAAAAAGACTTGGGATTTGACCCGGGTTGTCACTTATGGTATCATAACCGACTCTCGAAAGCTTGATGCGTCAAGTTGCCGGAGGTGAGGACACGAAGGCTGGTGGTATTATCCCACGATGACAAGAAATCCGTAGGTGGGGGCAATTTTACTAAAAGTCCTTGTACTCGAGCAATTTTACTAGAACCGCATTCCTTACTTTGTATAAAAGAAAAGTTGTAAATGGAGAATTGCTGAGCCAGTTTTAAAATCATTAGGATTGGGAAAAAATCCGATATAGTTCCTTGACATTGTACCAGAGTTCAGGTTGGCAGAGGACTCAAGTTCGATCTCTGCCACCCCCAACATTTCTCACAATTTATGAGGGACACGAAAGGCAAATTTATGTCCCAAAGATGGGCGCTCGTGATCCACTCTTCGACCCATAAATGGGTTTTCGATAGAGGGGAAGTGTTAGAATAATATAAGATCCTCTAAAAGTCATTCTCTAACACCGGTTTTAGAGTAACTGGTTTCTTGACAAATCGACTTCACAAATCGACTTCTCAAGTGACAAAGACTATGATGAATTATAGCATGTGTCTACTCGAATTTTTATAGTACAAAGGTGAGGGGATTACTCCTTACTAGCAATGAATTCTAATCACAGTCAATGTCGAATGATCAACACCTGTATTATGAATTCTGAAATTTCGCTAATTCCACGTGTGATAAATTGTTTTTTTTTTTTTTTTGAATAAAAGATGATTGCATTACTAGGAAATATCATACAAAAGGGTCTCCAACAATATACTTGGAGGAGACGTAATCACATTTGGACAAGTTAAGGAACAGGGTAATTTCGCCACTAGATGAGCAGCCCTATTCGCTTGCCGTTTGACAAAAGAAACTGAAAAACCTGGTCTAGCATCAAGAATACGACGACAGGCATCCAATATGAAACCAACTTCCAGCAAGATTTCAGGGGTAGATTGCAGGGCCTGTACTGTGAGGAGAGAGTCCGACTCGATGATCACGTTGTCATGGTTTCTAGTTAGAAGCCAGTTTAAACCTTCGAGTACTGCAAGGGCTTATGCCTCAAAAACTGAGGTGACCATAAATTTGTTAACTACTTTGCCGCATATAAAGGTTCCTGAATGATCCCGAAGCACTAAACCAACAGAGAATGAAGAGGCTCCCAAGCTTACAGCTGCATCAACATTAAGCTTTAAAGAACCCAGGTCTGGTTTCCTCCATTTAACTGGACGTTGAATGACAGAAGTAGAGTTAGAAGTCTGTCGCCTAGCACGGTCATCCAAAGCCTCCTTCCAATCAGATATGTTTTTAATACTCCATGACATGGCCGTTGCTGCTGTAACACTTTTATTCTCCCAAACTCTTTGATTTTGAAAAAACCAGACTCCCCAGAGAACTCTAGCAATGTTCAAAATTTTGTCCGAAGAGGATGAAGCGAGCTTAGTGAGAAGCCAGGAAGAAGGCGACATCTCCGTGGATAAATCATAACTCATACCCATATGCTGCCAACAAGCCATCGCAAATGGACAAGTAAAAAATACATGCAACAGATCTCCAACCGTAAGATTGCACATAGGGCAGTTTAGAGGAAGACTCACTCCTTTGGAACTCAGTCTGCTCCTTACAGGGACATTATTCCTACAAAAACGCCAAAGAAACAACTTTAACTTGTGAGGGAGATCCAGCTTCCAAAGGTTACTCCATCCATTCGACTGGGAGATGGAACCTACACCAATATTGCGAGCATGCCACAATTGATAACCTGTTTTGACGGAGTACTTACCATTTGTTGTTTTAGACCATGCCAAATGATCTGTAGCAGGCAAAGCAGGAATACGAGTTGATAGGATTAACGAAGCATCAATACCAGAAAACAGATTCCTCACTTTGTTAGCATCCCATTCCCTTGAACCAGGCAAAAATAACTGATTCACTTTCATATTTCTGTCAACATACGGCCGCGTTTGATCAACTTTAAAGTCATTCTTCCCAACAAGCCACGGGTCCTGATTACATTTAATCGTTCCACCGTCGCCTACTACCCATCTATACCCCTGTAGAACCTCATCTCTAGCTGTAATGACACCCTGCCAGATGAAACTTGACCCTACACCTCTCCTAGCATGAAGGATGTGGGAATCTGGGAAGTATTTCGCTTTAAAAAATCTCGACACAAGAGCCTGAGGTTTAAAGATAAAATTCCAGACATGTTTAGCGACTAAAGCAATATTATATCCATAAAGACTACGAAAGGCCAGGCCGCCCTGACTTTTAGACATTGACAAACCATTCCAAGCAATCCAGTTAATACCTCTCCTATCAGTAGACCCTGACTGCCACCAGTAGTTGTTCATCATCACCTCCATTTCCGCACACATGGATTTCGGAAGTAAAAACGAAGACATACAGTATGAGGGGATCGCTGTAGCCACATTTTTGATAAGGACCGTCTTCCCTGCACGAGATATTTTCTTAGCCTTCCACCCTTGCAGACGTTTCCATAATCTATCTTTAATGAATCCGAAAACTCTTTTTTTCGATCTTCCCACCAAAGAAGGTAACCCCAGGTACATGCTATTCTGAAGATCATTGCTGACCCCCAAGATAGAAGATATCTCAGTTTTCATGTCGTGCTTGACATTTGAACTAAAAAAGATTCCGGATTTTTGATAATTGATAGATTGCCCTGACCAACCTGCATACTCCTCCAGAATATTTTTAACAGCCATTGCCTCATGGCTAGTTGCACGAAAGAAAAGAAAAGAGTCATCAGCGAACAAGAGGTGCGAAATCACCGGGGCTGAGATGCTGACCTTGATACCATGAACAACATCTTCAGAGACAGCCTTAGAGAGTGCTAGAGACAAACCTTCCACACAAAAAAGAAAGAGATAGGGGGACAGTGGATCGCCTTGTCTAATCCCTCTTGAAGGAGTAATAGGACCAATCTTTGCACCATTGAAACAGAATTCATAAGAAACTGTAGAAACACATAACATCATCCAGTTTACCCATTGAGAGCAAAACCCCATAGCTTGCATTCGACCCTTCAGATAACTCCAATCCACTCTGTCATATGCCTTAGAAATATCAAGCTTAAGAGCCACATCGCCAACGTTTCCCTGAGTTGACTTCTTCATGTGATGAATTAGCTCAAAGGCAATCATAACATTATCATTAATGCTCCTATCCGGCACAAAAGCAGACTGATTCTCTGTGATAATTTGAGGAAGAATTCGCTTTAACCTGTTTGCTAAGACTTTGGATAAGATCTTGTATAAAACATTACAAAGCGCTATAGGACGGAGATCCTTCATGCAGCAAGCGTTCTCCTTCTTCGGAATAAGCACAACATTTGTGTCGTTAAGATTAGCTGGAAAAGAATTAGTGCGCAACCACTCTCGACAGCAAGAAAAAACTTCATGTCCCATAATAGGCCAAAAGTGTTGGAAAAAGGCCGGATTTAGACCATCCGGGCCACTAGATTTATCAGGGTGCATCTGTTTAACAGCTGCAGTAAACTCAGCAAAGGATAAATCAGCCACTAGCAATCGATTTTGAGCATCTGTCACACACCTATCCGCTTCATTCCCCTGAAAGCCAGAAGAGTTCTGGTCACCTCTGAATATGTCAAGGAAATAATCTTTAACAATGTTGCACATACCGTCCTTATCATGTACTTGAATCCCACTGTCAGATTCTAAAAAAGGAATGTGATTTACCTTTCTTCGCGAAGAGGCAGAAGCATGAAAAAATTTGGTGTTGGCATCCCCTTCCGTTAACCAAAAGATCTTTGCCCTCTGTTTCCAGTAAACCTCTTCATGAAGGAGAAGTTCATTCAACTTATCTCTCTCTTCAAAGTACATCTTCACCCCATCACTGTCAATACGATTCACAAGCGCGGATAACAACTCTTTTTGCTTCTTCACCTTGTCGCGAAACTTATGAAAGAAGGTCCTCCCCCATCGAGCCATAAAATTTGACACTGAAATAAGCTTTGGGATTATATGAGAAGGAGGAAGAGAGAGCCAATACTCAGATGTTTCTTTATGAAAATTTGGCTCCTGGAGCCAAGTATTCTCAAATCGAAATCGAAACTCCTTCTGAGTAAAAGCCACACTATATAAGTCCAGAAGAATAGGATCGTGGTCTGAAACAGAAGTACGGATTACTGAGAGCTTACACATAGGAAAGGAATGCAGCCATGATCGAGTAGCAAATGCCCTGTCCAGTCTTTCCTTCACCCAATTACTAGTACCCCGAAACTTCTCCCAAGTAAAGCTACCACCTTGAAGACTGATCTCAGCTAACATAGAATCGTCAATAGCAGCTTGGAAGCCTGCCATAAGTGACCGAGCTCTAGGAGTACCCCCCCACTTATCGGCATCATAAAGCAAATCATTAAAATCACCAATTATCGCCCATGGAATCTGAGCCATATCAGCCAACCTACGAATAATATTCCAAGATGTTCTCCTACGATCATTCTCAGGACACCCATAGAAACAGGATAGGGACCACACAGCAGCCCCATTATTAAGAAAATTGACATTAACATGATTTCGAGAATAACTAGTGACTTCACAGTTCACATTATTCCGCCAGAAAATCGCTAAACCACCACTTCGGCCAACTCTATCTACAGAAAAGCATTGAGCAAAACCAAACTTAACTCGAATTTCTTCAACTTTATTTGCATAAGAAATAGTTTCGGATAAAAACAGGAATTCAGGTTTATGAGTCCTAATCAGGTCACCAAGAGCTCGTACTGTACGAGGAAGACCCAAACCTCGACAGTTCCAACTAAGGACATTCATTGGGGCTGGCTAGCTTGCCTTGCAAGCTTAGCCAAATCAGAATCAGAAGAAACTAGACAATCAACATTAGAAAGACTAGTTTCAGGTTTTGTTCCCCCGTTGCCACCTTCTATTTCCATGAATATACTCTCATCTGGGCCTCTCCTTCTCTTATTACGTTCCTCTATGTTAAGCCCAATCAACTCCTCTTCAGAAGGCCCACTATTATTTTTAAAAATTGTCGCTGCTGTAGCCCCGTTTTTACTCCCATAACTGAACCCCGGATTAGTAGCTATAACAGATAATATAGAGCTAACATTACGCTCATGATTACCAGTTTTTATCACTTGTTTACCAGAATCCCCCGAAAATTGCTGATTGAAATTTGAATTCCCGTGAAACACGTCCCAATCAGAATCTCTTTCATCACGGAGAAATTTGCTACGATCTTGCCCAACCGATTTCCTTGCCGGAGCCCTGAGCCATGGCCCCCAATCTCGGACGACATCCGTGGTACGCACAGAAAGTTTCTTGGCACAGAAGCGTTCTGTATGAGTCACCAGACCACACACAAAGCAGAAGTCTCCAAGTCTCTCGTACTTGCACTGGACATTACATTCTACTCCATTCTTCCTGCATATCTTCTTTTTACGTTTTAGAGGTTGCCTCACATCAATACTGATTTTGATACGCATACATTCTCGCCATATGCTAGAATTATTATTTGGATCATAAGAGATAAACGAACCAAAAAAATTACCAAGTTGCTTCCCAGCTACCTCTGTCATTAATCCTGAAGGAACACCAAATAGCTGAATCCAAAACTGCAGGTTAACAAGGGGAACTTCCAGGGGGTCTTCACCGGCACCAATCTTACTGAGAACCAGCATAGCACTATCAAAAGACCAAGGCCCTCCATTGAACACCCAATCCATATCATCCTCATGATAAAACTGAAACAGAAAAATACCTGGCTTTAGATCCTTGATACTTATTCCTCTTGCAGGACGCCATATATCTGCAACATTTGACTTCATACTCCTAATATTCAGGTTCTTCTCTGTTAAAAAATGACCCACAAGACAACACTCAAACTTGTTCGTTACATCTTCCGCTTCCTCATCAAAGATGAGTTCTGTGTTTTCCTCATCTTCAATTCCCATGTCAGCCAATCTCTCATTTAACTCCTCAACTCTCGCCATACCAAAACTCTCACGTTCTTAGGAGAAGAATGGAGAGAAAAACAAAGGCTCTCACTGCATTAGGAGAGAAAAACACTTACGTGTGATAAATTGTTGTAGCGAAGTATATACTAGCAATGCTGTTGCGTTTGTATCAAATGGAACGCAAAGAAAAACACCATTTTAATAATTGTTACAATCAGCAGAGAAATAAAATATAATCAAATATAAGCTTTGATAAAAATTTTCACGCACCATTCTAATTAATGTCAATATCTTATAAAAAATAAAAACATATATAATTTCACATTTGGTCTTTCTTGAGATTGTTTAAAAAAAGTCAAACTTGGGTTTGACCACGAGTACTAGGAGTCAAAATAGAGTTTCGATCAATTTTTTATAAAATCGATTTTAACCCAATTACTCAAAAACCAGATTCGTCGATTCGGCCGATTTATAAAATTAGTACTCGGCCGATTCAATGATTTTTTAAATAGGTACATTTTCACGACCCGTCGTAAGTGGACACGTTGCATATGTTTTTGGTCCGTTATGTTTAATTTGGTTTTAAGTCCTGAGAAAAGGATGATTGCCAAATACACCACATTTTTTTAAATCGGTGACCTAAATACCAAATTTGAGATATTCGGTCAAAAATATCAACGAAATACGCTTTCTTATTTGAATACGCAATCTTATATGAGGTATTTAACCTAATTTTTAAAATTTTAAAATCTAAAATACGCTTTCTGAGACGGGGTATATCAGATACGTTTTTTTAGACCGGATACATGCACGACTACCCAATCTCAGATCGGATCTTTCATCTATTTTTTTTGAAAAATACATTTTACACAAAAAATATTGATCTATTTTTTTTTACTTTGTGGTATTGCAAATATATTCTCAAATATCGTAATATTTCAAAATTTTAAAATAATTGAAAAAATACATTAACAGATGGTAAAAATTCAAATATAAAAAATATTTAAAAAATTATTAAAGTTAAATTAAGACACAAATATTAATAAACCAAAATCAACTAAAAATACAATTAGTTGTATCAATTTTTTTGTTTGTATTCGAGATTGATTTTGGCTGTATTCGAGATTGTATGTAGTTGCATGAAATTGTAAAATTGCATCGAGTTTGCATCTAATTGCATCGATCAACATAAAATCGTATTTTTAAAAAAATATTGTAATTTCTTTTACAAAAAATTTAAAGCATATTTTCACAATTTTATTTGGAACTTAATAATATTTTTTGCAAAAATCTTTTTCTAACTTTAGATATTTTTTTATGAATAAAACTTTAGGGGAGACGACTAAAAATACCATATTTTTAGATCATATGACAAAAATACCATTTTATGAAACTGTTAGCCAAAAATACCAGCCTAATATGGAATGAATGTTTTAATACGCATTTGATGAATGTGTATCTGTAAAAAAATTAAAAATAATATATATATATATATATATATATTTAAAATAATCAGTAAACTAGATTCACATTACGGGAATGCCCATCACAACTTTTGAAATAATTTTACATATCTTTGTAATACGTATCACCAATTTATGTTTTTTGATTCTTTTGATTTTTTTTAACATTAGTTACCCATTTATAAAATACGTATATTACTAATACCCAGATTGTAAATACATATTTTAATAATATTTTTGACCAAAATTTTAAAAAGAAATATTCTTGTCACATAATTTAAAAAATTGATATTTTATCATTTTTTTTCAAACTTTAGGCAATTTTACCCTTGAATTTACAATCAAAAGTGTAACTCCAAAATTCAAACACTCCAAAGCATAAAATTTGAACACAAAGAACAACTTTTTCTTGGTCCCTCCTCCAATTGCCGCCTATACATACGATTCAAATGTATGTATATCAAACCCCATTTGGCGGCATCCCACACTCAATTCTAATCTAGGGTTTCTCGCTTAAATAGCTTCAAATTAGGGTTCTTGCTTCAAAATGTCAAGCAATTCGCCTCGGTCTCGCATCAATCAGGTGTGTGTTTAGCCCCAAGTTTCGATTTTGTGCAAAACCCTAGTTTTTTCTCGGTGTTTTATGTGCCCGATTTGTGGGTTTGTGTGTTTTTAGTTGTTTGTTGTGTATTTTGTAAGCATCTGTTTGATGATTTGTTCTTGATAGTGGGTTGGTGATTTGGTATTGGGTTGTGATTTATAACGATAATATCGAAATGTGTTGAGATTTATAATGTGAGAGAGATAGAGATTTGGAGAGGGAGAGGGAGAGAGAAGGGAGGGTGAGAGACAGAGAGAGAGATAGAAGGGAGAGGGAGAGAGGGAGAGAGAGAAGGGAGGGGGAGAGACAGAGAGAGAGGGAGAGGGAGAGTGAGAGAGAGGTAGAATTATGAAGTTTGTGTTTATCGCATTGGTCAAGTGTAGGAAAATAACGGTGGGTTGCATATATTGAAATTTTTGCATACCTTACGGATTCAGGAGTTCCGTGCACGTTGATGTTCATAATGTATTAATTATAATGATTTCTGATATTTAGGGAACACATGGTATGGATTATGCTGAATTTAGCTGACCTTTATCAAGTAAATTATGGTTTAAATTATACCGATGTTGCAGCATTCTAATTCGTAGATACAGTTTTTTGAAAATGTGTTTTCATGGGAATGGTGTATGATTGTTTTTTTCCTCCTAGCTGAAATTTGCATTCTTATTAATGATTACGTATATTCTAACAAATTTTCATTTTGATTAAGCGTTTTTTTGTTACTCTATATAGTTTTATGCTTCAAAGAAAAAGAGAAAGGAGTCCTCACCTCTGTTAAAGTCTAAGCTGGTCGAGAAAGATGCAAGGATTACTCTTGAAGCATCTCCTGGTGGCAAGGGTTCTTTAGATGGCTTCTTGGTGACTTCACAAGATGATGTACCTCCTGCAGGATCATTGCAGACTAACAATTGCTCATCAGCTAAACTAGATTTTGTTAAAAGGAAGTTGGAATTGGAGGTTAGATTATCTTTAAAAGATGAGAATAAAGAAATTTATTTACCAGGTGAAGGACATTGTCAGACGGCTAAAGCTTCTGGAGAGGCTCAACCGAAAAAGCCCAAGACATCTGATATCGGAGATGTTATTTCCCAAGATCTTGGAAAGGATACTTCAGATTCTACGCATGGTTTGAAAAATCCTGAACTCAAACAGTTCGCAGCTGACTTTTTGTCATTGTATTGCAGGTACTGCATTAGTATTGTTAATATTTTGTTTTGTAATTGTATTTCAACAGAGATTTATTTACAAGAGTTAAGTTGATGCTTTATTATATAGCTTTTTTTATCTTGCTTTTACATATTTTTCAGTCCTCAGAGAAGGGAGCTAGTTTTGTAGGCAAAAAAGGTTAAGCTAGCTTAGTTAATTGTGGAATATTTTGTGCTCACATCACATGATTGTCTTCTCCTACAGCAAAGAAGTTCCACATAGTGCAGCTAAACGACAGGCTAGCCCCTCTTCACTTGGTTTGGAAGAAAAATTGCCAAAGAGGAGGCATTTTAGTAATGATGGGTGCCAGACACTTACCGAGGGAAAAAATTTTAATGAACAGGTTCACTCTAAAGTCATTGCTAAATCTGAAGTAGTTGCGAATACTTTTCCAAGAGAGGTAAGCCTCATCTTTGTCGACCATAAAATCAATGTCAATATGCATAGCTGAAGAAGCGTCACTTGATTTTTAACAGGAGATTGTAAATGATAGTGCCATAAACTTTCAAGCGAGCTTAAGAAAATGTAATAATACATTGGTGGATATGGCTTCCTGTGATACACCGGGGCCCCTAATCAGCAATGGTGGAGTTCATGAAACACCCAAGTCGACGCGTGGAAGCTCCATATTTTCACCTGGAGAAACTTTCTGGAATGAAGCAGTCAAGATAGCTGACGGTTTGTTGGCTGCAAATAAAAACATTCCTGTTAAGGTTGTTGAAAAAATAAAAGGTACCGATGAATCGTACAAGACAAGGAACTTGGACATTCTGACAAATGAGCATAGTGCCAAGCAGTCAAATGTGGTAGGACGTGAAGGTACAAAACGAATCTGTGATGAAGGAAGTGCTTCGTTAGCACTACGCAGGGAAGATGAAAAAAAAATAGAAAAGGTTGTCTCCCCAATGCCTGTTAAGCATATTGATTTCTCTTCTGAAGAGAACATTTTTCAGAAAGAAGCACAACTAAATCAATCTAGACAAATACCTGTAGGAAATGAACAAATGGGAGGCTATTCTACAAACCATAAGCCTCTGAAGAGGGCTCATATCACATCCCAAATGAGTGATGAATTGCCTGAATTACAAGTTAACACAACACCGAGAATTGTTGATGATTTGACCGGGGCTAATGGCAGCATCACATATAGTACCCCAAACAACGAATTCAAATATTCCAATGCCACTCACGGATTTAGTGAAGATAATACTCCATCAAGTTTCCTATGTCATAAGGATCGTCTGGATATCATCAATTGGCTTCCATCTGAAATTTGCAACACATATCGGAAAAGAGGAATATCAAAACTGTATCCATGGCAGGTAGAGCTTTTTGATCAAGATGGATTTTGATCACTACAATTATTGTTCTTCTTACTTGATAATGGATAAATATTATTTGCATAATTTTGTAGTGTTCTGTGTTCACCTGTTCAATTGCTTTTATATCCTGCTTGAAATTGTTATTGATTTTTCTACAGTAGCTAGTTTAATGTTTTTTTTTTAATTTTGTAGCGCATACTAATGAATTTTTATAAAGAGCACTAGAAAGCATAATCATTTATGAAGGCCGTGTATCTGGTGTTGTTAACTTGACCATCCAGTGTGTCATCATAACTTTCTTCTTTTCAGGTTGACTGCCTTCAGGTTGACGGTGTTTTACAGAGAAGGAATCTCGTGTATTGTGCGTCTACAAGGTATTCTGCATGCATTATTTAATTTTATTTTAAATACCATCATAGAATTAAAAACAAATATAATTCCGGGTGAAAGAGACAGCTAATTATGAAACTTTTTCCTCCAGTATAATGCATACACAATAAAGTCCGATCTCTTTTTGTCCACAACTATTACTCATCTTCAGTGCTTAGCACTCTTGGATTATTTCTTTTGAAATTTATCGTTTTAGAAGTTGCATTTCACTTTGATGGGATTCCTTCTTTTGGCTCGATATCTGTTAGAAGTTCAATTGGAATATGGTTGAGCATCTAAAATTCTTCCTTTGCGATGAGTCGGTGATGATGTTTTCATATATTATTTACTTCTTAAATCCATTACGGTATCGTGCACTGTGTTCAGTAGAATGTGTTTCATGAGTGTGTAAATGCAGAATGTTTATTGATTTCATTCTTTGATTGTCCTCAGTGCTGGTAAAAGTTTTGTTGCTGAAATCTTAATGCTGCGGCGTGTCTTGTCAACTGGAAAAATGGCCCTTCTTGTACTACCATATGTATCAATTTGTGCAGAAAAGGTGAGCTCATTGCAATACCTGTGCTTGATATTACACTTTTTTCTTTGAGGGGCTGGATTAATGTCTGGATGTGTGCAGGCTGAACATCTCGAGGCCCTTCTTGAACCACTTGATAAGCATGTCCGGAGTTATTACGGAAACCAAGGTGGTGGAACTCTTCCCAAAGATACCTCTGTAGCTGTTTGTACAATTGAGAAGGCAAACTCATTACTTAACAAATTGTTGGAAGAGGGTCGGATGTCAGAGGTTGGAATTATTGTGATAGATGAGCTGCATATGGTTAGTATTTATAGGTTTCGTAATTATTTTTTCTGAAATTCCACTTGAATTTTCCTTTAAAATTTAGTTTCATCCCGCATAAGTTCTCACTTTCAGTTTTTGGTATTAAAATTGACCTGAATTCTTTGTCAGCACGTCAATTGCTAATTCTGCAGAAATCCTTGACATGTATTTTTTTAAATGACATATTTATATGATGGAGTTACATAAGTTTTTCTTCTATTCACACGGACTCTTACCTCCTTGCTATTCTAATAATATATAGTAAAATACAGATACGATACTGTAGGCACTGTTCTAATATTTGTTCTTTTAAAAACAAATGTTTACGGTCTTAGGTGTCGTTTATCTAGTGTAATCTGCCTATTAAGCTAGCAAACCAGACACTTTAGACAGAAAAAATGGATACATCATGGTTAACTCCTACTTTAGGTTTAAGTGGATAGATGTCATAAAAAGTTGAGCATCCTGATTAATCCATGTAGGGTTCTAAATGCTATAATTTAACACCCTTTGCTGATCTTAACCATTGGCATATTCATGGTAATAAGTTTTGATGCTGTGACTTAATTCAGTAGGCTTTGTCCATGCGATTTTCCTAGGGCCAAGACTATGTGGCCTTATGCAAGCTCCCATTATTCTTGTGTGTTCTGGGCAGTAGCGAGGGCATTGAATGATAAAAGGAGGTTCTTGTTGCATTACAACAGTTCAGTATTCCCTTCCACATCTCTCATTCTAATCTATAAATCATATAATTTTCCCACCCCTCTTCTTTTTTAGGTAGGGGACCAAAATAGAGGTTACCTATTAGAGCTCATGTTGACAAAGCTACGGTATGCTGCTGGTGAAGGCAGCACAGATTTATCTAGTGGTGAAAGTTCTGGTACAAGTACAAGCAGTGGTAGAAATGATCCTGCTCATGGTATTCAAATTGTAGGGATGAGTGCCACCTTGCCAAATGTTGCTGCAGTTGCTGACTGGCTTCAAGTAAGTATAAATTGATAATGTACATGCATCCTTCTTCCCAATCCTAATTTATGTCTTGTTGGAGAAGTCTGAGCAAAATTTATGTATCATCTAACCATTAAATTACAGCAAAAGTAAGACGAAGAAATTTGCAATATAGGAAAGTCTTTTTGATCTAAGCAAATAAATAAATGTTAGGCTAAATCTGAGGTCTCTGAAATAAATGGATTGATAAAAGAAAGGTAACAAAGAAGACAAATATCAGACATCAAGGGAAACGAAGTTAAGTTAAAAAAAAACTCTTTTGAGGTGTTCTTCTACAAACTCCAATCAGTTGGTCTTTCTTTTAGCTCAACTACGAAGTTCAGTAGCACAAAAAAAAATATGCTGCAGTATCCTGTATGGTAGACACTTGATTGCTTTGAATATTGCATTGCTACCTGAGATCACATCTCTATATATTTTATGTAGGTATCAAGTTCAAATATCTTTTTGAATGCAGATATTTTACACAAACTTATTATATTATCTTTTTTTTAATAAGGATGCATCTTAAACAAGCAATTTCAGTTCCTTTCTGTTTTTTGTTTAGTACAAGTTTAGCACTCCTCTATCTTCCCCCATCCCATATGTTCACAAATATGACAGCTTTGTATCTGAAGCTATCTGTGCCACATTAATACGCTATCAAACCATTTTAATCTTTTGCGTTCATTTGTACAAACAATGAGCTTGCCCTCTTTCTTCCTTTTCAATAAGAAACAACTACGAGGAGGTATAGTATATGTTAAATATTAAAATCTAATAGTTTTCGCCAAGCTTGAGATAAATTTGCACTGTTATATATATGTAATCTGTAATTCTTGAAATACAGGTTTTCTTTAGAACAGTTAGGCATGTGCGTATATATGATCAAATCAAAGAATTATTGCTACTTAGTAACATTTTTGAGCAAGTGGCAAAATACGAATTTGTTGGTGTACTTTGTGGTATATGTACATGTATGACAACATATAGGTGAACCGGGTAGGCGAGCATGATAAAAATGTCCATTACCTGCTCGATAGAAACATTTTCTTCGCCTGTTTTGCTGCTCTTGTATATATTTTCACTCATGTTTGCAGGCAGCATTATACCAGACAGATTTTCGACCTGTTCCACTTGTGGAATACATTAAAGTCGGAAACACAATTTATAACAAAAGTATGGAAATCATCAGGACCATTTCTAAGGGAGCTGAGCTAGGCGGTAAAGATCCAGATCAAATTGTAGAATTATGCAATGAGGTTAGAATTTTCTTATATTCTATGTGGCCTTAATGCTTTAGCCTAAACAACTGTACATCTGAAATGGAACCATGTCAACAGGTTGTCCAAGAGGGTCACTCAGTGCTAATGTTTTGTTCGAGTAGGAAAGGATGTGAATCAACTGCTACACATATTGCAAAATATATCAAGAAATTTTCTGTCAACTCTTGCAGCGACCAAACTGAGTTCAGTGACATCAATTCTGCCATAGATACATTGCGAAGGTCTCCGGCAGGATTAGATCCTGTACTAGAAACAACTCTTCCTTCTGGTGTTGCTTACCACCATGCCGGTCTTACTGTAAGTGTATAATGTCTATCAAATTTACCATGTTGTAGGTTCTCTTACTAAATCAGGTTCACTCTGTGCTAGTATTAGATGTTTCTCATGTTCCTTTAATGTTGTATTGTTATCAGCTGGTTTATACCTTTAATTCGTAACTTCGTGGTTTTTATCTTGGGCACACTCTAATACATCACATTTTGTTGATGCTGTTCTTATCATATTTTACATTTGAAGACATAAGTAATATGTAATGCAGGTTGAGGAAAGAGAAGTTGTTGAGAGCTGCTACCGTAAAGGACTTGTACGCGTCTTGACTGCAACATCAACATTAGCTGCAGGTGTTAACCTGCCTGCCAGGAGGGTTATATTTCGACAGCCTAGGATTGGTCGTGATTTTATAGACGGAACAAGGTACAGGCAGATGTCTGGTCGAGCTGGACGGACAGGAATAGATACCAAAGGCGAGAGTGTATGTGGTTCTGTGCACCTCTAGTATCATTATACTACTTATTTGTCATGGCAATAGTACTGCTGCTCCACAGAAACTGTCCAAAAATTGCCACTTAAAAAAATACTTGTAAGCCATTCTCTCAATGGCTAGATGTCTGATTACTGCAATTGTTTTAAAATATTTTCATTCAGGTGCTAATATGCAAGCAGGAAGAGGTTAAAAGGATAAGGGGACTCATTAATGACAGCTGTCCACCGTTGCATTCTTGTTTGTCAGAAGATAAGAATGGGATGACACATGCAATATTGGAAGTCGTCTCTGGTGGAATTGTTCAAACAGCGCGTGATATTCATCGTTATGTTAGGTGCACTCTCTTAAATTCAACAAAACCATTTGAAGATGTAGTGAAATCTGCACAAGATTCTTTAAGGTGGTTATGCCACAAGAAGTTTCTTGAATGGAGTGAAGATACTAAGCTGTATAGCAGTACACCTCTTGGCCGTGCATCATTTGGCAGTTCTCTGTGTCCTGAAGAATCACTAGTAAGATTCACACACTACTCACTATTTGTATACTAATCTTCAAGTTTCATGTTAAGTGCTATCAGTTCTCAAAGTTTTGTTCTATCTGTAATTGTGTTGTAGTCCTTAAGTGGAGTACTGCTGAATATACTCTAATAGTATATTTCAAAACTATACTTTTAGATTGTGCTGGATGATCTTTCACGGGCAAGAGAAGGATTTGTACTTGCATCTGATCTGCATCTAGTGTACTTGGTAACACCCATTAATGTTGATGTTGAACCAGATTGGGAATTGTATTATGAAAGATTTATGGAATTATCTCCACTTGATCAGGTAATTTGGCTTCTTGTTCAACAAAACTTGGTGCATAATTATGCATAAATTTTGAGTATCTCCTTGTTAGACATTGGATTAATCAATGTTATATTCTACCTGAAAGTTGAATCTTTGCGTACTGTACGATTGATGCAGAACTAAATTAATAGATTGTTAAAAGTAAGGGACAAACCGTCTCCGCAGAGACTCGGTAGAAACACAAATAAATACTCATACTATTAAATATTCAACAATTCAAAATACTCAAATCTGATTATATAAAATGGTTACTAATTTCATCTCCTTATAAATTCTATCTTTTATCAAATAAGAAACTAATCCTAATAATTCTGTAGATTTCTAATAGATAACTGTTACCATTTATTTATATTCTAGAATATTCCTAATAGATCATACAGCTACTAATTACAAATGTACTTGTATATAAATGAAAATATATAAAAAAAATTAACAAGCAATTTATTCATGTCTTGCAATGCTTCAAGCATGTACCACTTCTTACATTGCTTCAAGATGGTTGAAATCTGAGAAGTTATTTTAAATTTAACACTTCCTGTTTATAGTCCAGTCACAATAATAAGTAATTGTCAGGGGCATGTGAATGCCAAATGTATATGTATCTTTGTGTGTAATTATATTGGAGACCCTAGACAGAAGATTTAAATTTTACACTTTTTTAAGTCCAGATATCAGCAACTGTTACCTTCACACAGAAGGTCATGTTAATTCATTATGGAAGTTAGAATAATAGAACACATATCGTCCCATAATTCTCAATCGCATAAAAGAGATATATTCTAGAGAGATCTGTCATGCAGTCATGCACTTTTGCGAATTGCTTCCTTAACATTGCAAAACCTCTCTTCCTTAAAAGGATTTTTTTGCATGTGTGTTGTTACTGTCACACTTGAATACCTAATCATTTTGTATGTAATATCCATCAATATCCTGTAATTTACATGTGACATATGTTTAGAGCCTGCACTTCATTAAACTTCCTTGGTTTTCAGTCAGTAGGAAACCGTGTGGGAGTACAAGAACCCTTTTTGATGCGCATGGCTCATGGTGCTCCAGTGCGCACCTCAAATAGAACAAGGGATAGCACAAAAGGGTTCCAGGGAAGGTCTGAAACTAGACATGGTGTATTAAGCTATGGCGTGCTTTCTGATGAACAATCACTACGAGTGTGCAAGCGCTTTTATGTTGCTCTTATTTTGTCAAGACTTGTGCAGGTAATCTTATTTTAGTTTTTGGTTGTAGTATGGAGTATGAATTATCCTGCATTACATGAAATTGTTTATTGAAGTAAAAGATTTTATACTTATTCGTACTGTATAGCCAAACACATGCATATACTAGTGTTTGAGACTGCAAGGGACCATTATCTCAATATATGTGCTGTTCATCCGTTGATAAGACTCTGCTTCCAATATATTATATTCGTCAACTTCACAAAAGAAAATTGGATAATTTGTTTATCTGAAGGCTGATGCAATTTTATTTTCTAAATACAAAACCGGAAGTAGTTGTACTGCTTGAAATAATTTTAATATTACTCCCTCTGTCCCATTGAATTCAATACATTACTTTTTGTTAGGCTTTTCACTGCTCATTTAAAACATAACTCCACAATATTTTTTTAAATTTTTTTTCCCTGAATAAAAGTTTTATGTTTAAACTTTTATTCAAAAGAAAAAAAATTAAAACAACATTATGAAACTATATTTTATAGAAGCCTCAAAATGTTTTGCAATTCCATGGGACGGAGCCAGTGTTACAGATTTCGGAAATCGGAACTATTCAGTTGAGGTACCGATTTACGATTTATCGGACGATTTTTAAAAAATCGGATGATTAATCGGCGATTTATCGGAAATCGGTCAAATCGGACAAATATTTTTGACGGATTTTTGAGCGATAAATCGGCGATTTTTGAAAAATCGGCCGATTTCTATAACAGAGGACGAAGCTAGTAATAAGTATTAAAGCTAAATTCAGATGAATATGTGTATACATATCATTTTTGAATTTAGTAACAAGCTAAGTTTACATTTTTAATTAAATTGGCCAAGTATTGGATATTCCCATTTATGCTTCCTTTTTATGTGCTTTTTTCATTTATGTGTATCACTCCTATGTGGGCTGACAGTACCAAGGTTTAAGGTCTAGTGAAATTTCTATACAATTATGTACAGGAAATACCTGTGACTGAGGTTTGTGGAGCCTTTAAAGTGGCTCGAGGCATGGTTCAAGCCTTACAGGAAAATGCTGGAAGGTTTGCTTCAATGGTTTCTGTATTCTGTGAGAGGCTTGGGTGGCATGATCTTGAAGGCTTGGTAGCGAAGTTTCAGAATCGTGTATGCTTTGGAGTCAGAGCGGAGATTGTAGAGCTGACTACTATCCCTTTTGTTAAGGTATGCATCTCTTTTTCTTAACCTTTTTAAATGCAGTTCAATAGTTTAATTTTAACAGATCAAATTTTTTGTAACTTTTATTGACATTTCACACCTTGAGCTGACAAGTCAAAAAAGTCGTTAAGAATTTCCCTTATTCTTGGTGCTATATGTTATCATCTTCTTGCATTTAGGGATCTAGAGCAAGGGCACTTTATAAAGCTGGTATGCGTACACCTCAAGCAATTGCTGAATCACCGATTCCTGAAATCGTCAAAGCACTTTTTGAATCTTCAGCTTGGGCTGCAGAAGGTAATCTTTTCTTGTATGGAATGAATCATGTCTTGGATGTATTTCATGCCCTTGTATATGGACCCTTTACCTGCATTTTGTTTTCTTGCACATTTTTGTGAAATATATATTTTGTTTTATTTTGCATTATTTTAGTCAATGTGAAGTGCACAAATGTTGTTTTTGGAGTATATTTTGCATTTCAGTCATTGTCATTTTCTCTATTTTCTCTCTGTCCCACTAGGCGCAATATACTTGTATGAAATGCATTATTTTCTGCTCCTTATAAGAAACTTGTTTGTCATTAGTCATTACCCTTGTCAATTTGCTGCATGCATACATATTATTAGTAATCTGTTTCTCTTCAAAAATCTGCTGGTGCTAATCACAAAAAAAGATGTTATGTAAGTGGCGGTTGTTTCAGCGTGGCATTACAAATTTGAAATGAACTTTATTTCATGTATTTTGTGTAACTTTTTTTCCATTGATTATTTTGGATGAAAATGTTTGACTATTTCTAAAGTTATTGGGGCTACCTCCTCCGATATTCACATAGGTACTGTATGCACAACTGTGCAGTTTGGCCTCTGTTTATTAACAAACATAATTGAGCATTGCCTGTAAGCATATTCTGCAAGATCTTCAGTTTACTACATTATGTTAGTAGAATATGTTGGCAAGATGTTACTTTGTAATGCTTATTTAATTTTCTTCACGTTATATTTGCTCAGATGTAATATTTCAATGGTTGGATCTTCATTAGCTCAAATTTCTCGCCAGTTTCGTTTCAGGAATTTTATATGATTCGTGTATCCGTACATATTAAAGGGTATAATGAGCTTAAAATATGAACTTCAACTTTGACATGTTTGATGTATTTAATGCAGAGGGTTCAGCTCAGCGGCGAATACAAATGGGAGTAGCGAAAAAGATAAAGAATGGTGCTCGGAAAATTGTTTTAGATAAAGCCGAAGAGGCAAGGCTTGCTGCTTTCTCAGCTTTCAAATCCCTCGGACTTGAGGTTCCTCATTTACCTCAAGCCCAACTACCAATTGCTGCAGAAAATGCCAGCAGAAAAGAACGATCCACCTCTTCTGGGGAAGAAACAACGAGCAGTATTATATTGAAACCAGTTTTAACCAGACAATCCTTTGAAATGTGTACATCTAAGGATATAGTAAATTCTGATATTGGAGACGAATCAAAAAAACCATTTAATGGTGGATTTCAAGTACCTGGAGCAACATCTGAAGCTGGAAACATGCATGACACAAAAAAGCTTGTTGTAGGATGTAAAGAGTCTGCTACTCTTAGTTATGAGCTTAAAGGTAGTGCTAATTGCATCGGCAATGCAGAAACAGCGGTGTCTTTGCCCCTTAAAGCAACAGAAGTTGGGAACAGGTTAGATAACAAGTACGTCAATAATCTTAGGCAGGATCCAGATGTGAAAGACAATAAAAGCCATAACAATAAGGATCCTGCTTCTGAAAAGGGTCCAATCAATGCAGTCAAAACTCCTGGTGGATTCGAATCTTTCTTGGACCTCTGGGATAGTAGAGAAAATTTCTTTTTCGATATTTATTACAACAAGCGATCTGAATTTAACTCCCTTGCCCCCTTCGAAGTTCACGGGGTAGCAATATGTTGGGAAAATTCTCCAGTGTACTATATCAATCTTCCAAAGGATTTATTCTCTTCAGAGAATGAAAGTAATAATAATGTGTCAGCAAATTTTTCTAATTCTAAGAAGAACTTATTGGCACAAAAACAGCTGATAGAGGTGGCGAAAAGAAGGTGGGGCAGAATTTCTCGAATAATGGGCAGAGAAGATGTCAAAAAGTTTGGCTGGAACATGAAAATTCAAATTCAAGCACTTAAAAATCCTGCCTTTTCAATTCAGAGATTTGTTGGCCTGAACCTTGGTTCTAAGAGTATGGGTCTAGAACTTGTTGATAGCTCGTATTATATGCTCTCTCCGATTCATGTAAAAGGTGGAGTCGACCTTTCTATTGTTGCGTGGATCCTTTGGCCAGATGAAGAGAGAAGCTCAAATCCAAATCTTGAAAAGGTCAATTTTTTAATCATAGTCAAAAGAATAGGTGGATCTTATAATATGTATTACAGGAGTATTTTGCCTTCCAATCTAGTGATATTGTGCAGTTATTTCAATATATAAATATGGTGCAGTTGCGTACTACCTAAGGGAGTATATTATATATATTTGAGAAATAGTTGTAAACAAAGTGTATTATCCTGTTACATCTTAATACTCCATCTGCTGATCTGCTGCATCTAAAGTGCCGCTATACCTGCAGGAAGTTAAAAGAAGGTTGTCCAGTGAGGCAGCAGCAGCTGCTAGTCGTTGCAGTAGATGGAAAAATCAAATGCGTCAAGCTGCACATAATGGTTGCTGTCGGCGTGTTGCACTATCGAGGGCCCTATTTTCTGTACTGTGGAAACTTTTGACTTCTGAAGAACTCATGGAAGCGCTCTTGACCATTGAATCCCCTCTGGTAAGATATTTCTCATTTATTGTTTGGTTTTTTTCATTTTTGATAAATTTGTCCGGATATCAACTCAACACTTCTTATCTTGAACTAGTTGAGATGCCCTAGTGATGGCTTACATAATAGCTAGAGTTTTGTGGCCCGGAAAAGAGTTTTTTGCTAGAGAAATTGCTCCATTAGCTTTAACTAAGAGCCATCCGAAGGGTGTTGGATAAACTTTTACAGTTTTACTATCTAGTTCACCATAAATTTTATATATTTCCTTTTACAGATTAATTTTTTTTTTGGTTGCAACGTGCACACTAAAAAGTATGTATTATGTCTATATGATACAGGTTAATATTCTTGCAGACATGGAGCTTCGGGGAATTGGCGTTGACATGGAGGGATGTATTCGGGCTCGATATCTGTTAGGAAAAAAGCTGAAGTGTCTTGAGAAGGAAGCTTATAGGCTGGCTGGTATGACATTTTCCTTATACGCAACGGCTGATATTGCAAATGTACTCTTTCAGCGGTTGAAGCTGCCAATACCAGAAGGATACAATAAGGGGAAACAACATCCTAGTACTGATAAGCAGTGTTTGGAATTACTAAGGTGAATATAAAGATTATTATTTTTATTGTCTTGTCTAAGTTTACTCAATTCCAAGTCAAAAAGAATGTAAATAAGATCTGCAGTTCCCTATGTATATGACTTTCAGGCAATTGACAGAGTATGATATTGTGGTCTGTTAAATATTAAAACTTAATATGCTTTCTGATAATTAGCAAAAACTAGGTATCTGATATCTGCAATTCCTCTCTAGTGACATACATAATACCATTTGTTATGTTTTTTTCCCTTTATTAATACCCGCACCACAAAACCTTGATCTGGAAACATCCTTTAGTGGTTATATTGAAACTCCTACAATTTGTATGTTGTGCTGAGAAGACTTTTTTTGCTTTTGTTAATGAACATGTATATGGACGAAAATCGTGTCTACCTCGCCTTGTCATTACTTTCTGATACCTCTTTACTGCTAGACTGGCATGCCTGAGTTTTGACTTGTCATTGCCACTATATAATATAAAGTACGGTCGTGGAAACGGGATCTATATATTTTCTGTTAGTTAGCCAGCAAACAACACTTCCTTTTTAGTGTTCAGCAGAAACAAATTTCAGTTGTCAATTGCCAATATAAGTACCAAGATTTATCTACGAACATGTTGATGATTCATCTGATAAAGTGAAAAGTATGTATACATATCACCTATGTCTATTGTTGATGTCACACCCTAGCTTATACAGTAGGATTTTATTTTAGCCATTTGGTAATAATTTTTGCAACTGGTCATGGATTTTTGCTCAGATAAGTTAGTTTGAAGTGATTTTCTCTTTGTACAACTTAGACTGAATCGTTCTCCATGTGGCTTTTTGCTTATCCTTTCAACTTCGATTTGGCTGTTGTTGGCTTAGCAAACTTTTGCAAATTTCTTGAGACTAGTTTTGTGTCCAGCTGTTTGACAAGAAATGTGATAACAAAGGTTCTCTAATATATTTTATAATAAAGGTCGATCACAGAAATTTAAACAAACAAGCACTGTTCACCTACCGAGATTCGAACCCTCAATTTCTATCACGAAGGGTATCCGCCTGGCTAAGACTCGCAGATGAAAATTTGCAGATATCCTTGTATTCTACAAGATCTTGATGTTAGTTCTAGTCTGCACTACTTTACTACTAGCCTGCATTCTCTTTGATGATTAATGTTCACAACTCATGGCTCATGCTACACAGTACATACATGTTAAGTGATGAATTTGTTTATTATAGGCATGAGCATCCAATCGTTCCCATCATTAAGGAGCACAGAACATTGGCAAAACTCCATAACTCTACGTTGGGAGCAATATGCTCTCTTTCGAGGCTTTCTATGAGGACACAAAGATACACTTTGCATGGCCATTGGCTCCAGACGTCAACAGCAACTGGGAGACTATCAATGGAGGAACCTAATCTCCAGGTTTGGATTATTTTTACTTGGTTGTACTCCTCTTTTCCGTCTCTTATAAATTTCCAGTTGCATTGAATTAAGTGGTGTAAGTCTGGTTGCTCTAGTGTGTTGAGCATATGGTGGACTTCAAAATGAGTAACGACGAAAAAGGGGAAGGGACAGATGACGAAAATTACAGAATCAGTCCTCGTGATTTCTTTGTCCCTACTCAGGTAGTGTGTGCTTCTAATCCATCATTATTCGATTGATATTCTTCCCAATAGTTGTACATTCATATGTAATTGTTAACAATTTTTGCAGGAAAATTGGTTACTGCTAGCAGCAGATTATTCCCAGATAGAACTAAGACTGATGGCACACTTTTCTAAAGATCCGTCATTAGTTGAACTCCTCAGTAAACGCAACAGTGATGTCTTTAGGATGATTGCCGCAAAATGGACAGGAAAGGTGGAGTCCTCTGTCAGTTCTACTGAAAGAGAACAGACTAAGAAATTGATCTATGGGATTCTGTATGGAATGGGTGTCAACACTCTCGCTGAACAACTAGAGTGCAGTTCAGAAGATGCTGCAGAGAAAATCCAGAACTTTAAAAGGTCCTTTCAAGGTGTTGCTTCTTGGCTTCAAGAAGCAGTAATGTGCTGCCGTCGGAAAGGGTAAAGCAGTTTCTTGCTAATTAAATATGTTCGCAGTTTTACCACACTGTACAAAGTTCAGAGAAATATTTGATTTTTTTTTGTGTTATTGTTATCATGGTCAATATATAGTTTTCTGAGTAATATAATGAAGTTTGTACTTATTCGTGTGAATACCGTGATACAGATATGTGGAGACCCTCAAAGGAAGAAAGCGTTTTTTGGCAAACATTAAACTCGGAAACAGTAAAGAAAAATCTAAAGCTGAGCGACAAGCTGTAAATTCTATATGTCAGGTATGTTTTATAGTCATGTTTTTTTCATGCTTTTGGTAGTTTCTCTATGAGAATTTGCTTTTGATTGAAAATATCAAATGTTGAATTCTGGTTACTGCTTTTCAGGGGTCCGCTGCTGACATAATCAAAATTGCAATGATTAATTTACACTCTGCACTTACTCAAGCTGTTAGTGAGTCCGATTTGAGCACTGGACTTGAAAGATTTCCCCATCTTAAAGGCCGCTGCCGAATACTTTTACAGGTTTTCCTGAATGCCCCCCCCCCTCTCTCACACACACACACACACTCGTTGCGGTGCTTTAAGGCATGTCTTCAACAAAACCAAATATTTGTAGACATGTTGTAAATATCTGTAGCTGATTCAGAGTTCTCAATTCTCTCAATTTTTTGTTACAGTCTCTACTCTGTTTGTCAGCTCCGTTAGATCATTCGTACTATTCATATTTGAATTCTTGTCGTAACGAGATAACTTTTGTGCGGTTTAGGTACATGATGAATTAGTACTTGAAGCTGATCCTTTAGTTATAAAGGAAGCTGGATTATTGCTACAAAAGACCATGGAAAGTGCCGCTACACTTCTTGGTATGATTGAAGAACATGTTGATTTTAAATGTTGGAAATTAACGATTTTAAATTGCTATTTTTGAACTTCGACTTCAAGAATTGTTTCTAACATCTTTATTTTCCAGTTCCTTTGCCTGTCAAGCTGCAGGTTGGGAGGACATGGGGAACTTTGGAGCCTTTTTCCCTAGAGTAGTTTAAGTATGGAGTTGCTACCACAAGTTCATAAATTAAATGAACTTTGTTTGACCCAGCTTTTTCCCAAATTTAACAAAGTCGGAGTATAGTGATCAGAGCTTAGTATGCTCTCTCGTGTGTTCAACATTTGCAAACCGGCCAAAGTCTGTTGTTGATATTGTAGGATGCATATTAAAATTCCTTGTGGCAATCGCCAGTCCACAACAGGACTAGTACCGAAGATGGGAAGGTCGAGATAAAGCTCCAGCAGGATGTAGATACACGAGTTTCAAGCTAAAAAACGAAGCTCAAGAGGATGATATGCACAAGATAAACCCTTACAGCTTACAATTATTGAAAATTTTGCCTCTCCATTGCTCTACATGCTACGGAAATGGAGGATTAAGAAAAATATTCTTGCAGATAATTCTTTGTTGTGATAAATACTACTAAATAGCATACGCAAACCATGTATTCCATGAGTTTTCTTCTGTATATGTGTAACAGCAACCGCGGATTACTTCATGGAAAGCAAATTTTGTAAATAAAAGAAAATTTGGTTAGCAGATGAATCTCTTCTGTTTTTACATTCAGTAGTCCCTTACTGGCTTTAGAATGTGTTTATGTTTGCGAGCATTGCGTTAGATGCTCATACCGTGTGTATTAGCTGATATAAACCTTCTTGCTTGAAAATCTATGCCATCCTATTCAGGTTCTAAATATTATTTAGGACAGTATGAATTTAGAACTTCTGGCAGACACGAAAAACTAGAGTTTTATACAAATGGCTCACGAATGAATGCCTTCTTATGAGTACAATCCTTGTATGTAAAAAGGTGCAGACGATACATTCTTATATTACATATAAGTTTATATATAATGTGTGTAAAAAGTTTACATACTGAAGCAGCTACCATATCTCACTCCTTCACAGATGTAACATACAAAAGACAGGAGCTTATAACACTCCACATAGAGCAGAACTGTAATCACTAACAAGTCTTGACGAAACCTAGAAGTACCATTTAACTGCGAGGAACCCAGACGACGTGATCCTCTGGAAGAAAATGGCAGACAGGAACACTTCCGGGCTTAACATTGAGCACCTGAAACGCCAAATGTTTGGGATTCCACGAGGAAGTATCCGTGTGACAGATGGCTGCTGCTTTAGCCTTTGTTCCGTCATTTCCAACGAGTGAAACTGTGTAGGCCTTAACATTGTTGGTCTTGTGGCAGTAAAACACAGCATATGCATACTTTTGCTTGTGACAAATCACAGCCTTTTCTGCCAGTTTTTTGGATCCAACAATTGTGTACTTCTGCAGTTTACTCTCCTTCTCGACATCTGTTGAGACAGCGTTAACTTTTTCTCCTAATTTAGAAGTAGTGAAATCAACCATGGACTCCAGTGAAGTTGCACAGAACTTCTCTTCGCCCTTGACTGCTGGTGCTTCGCATTCACTGATCGTGTTCTTCATCGTTTCAGATTCGTACGTGTTCTCTTCTACGGAGAATTTGGTTAAGATTTCTGGTAGCCTTGCAGATGAGAATGGAATGGAATCAGCAACCTTTTTAGGCAAGAAAGTTGCTGGAGTACTAGACTTGGTGAAATGAAGATTCATGTTTGTTCCCTGGTGCAAATCTTTCTCCAAGAAAAACAAGGCTACATTGGGATTATCATGAAGCTGATCTGCAGAGGCAGCATAGTTATACATGAATGGGTTTTTGCCTGCATGGACACCAACATAAACAGGCTTGCCTTTGTGTCCTGACCGGACAACTACGCCTCCTTTGCCAACGCCAACATTAGTACGTTTCCCTGGCTTTCCGGTGCTTACACCAACACCAGATCCTTTTCCAACATGTACATTAGTGCCTCCACCCTTGCCTGTGTGCACACCTACGTTGCCTTTTCCGACGTTTACCTTAGTGCCTCCGCCCTTGCCTGTGTTGACATTTACGTTTCCCTTTCCTACGTTAACGGCTGTGTTTTTCTCATCCAACCATTCTACAAATCAAGATTTTTTTACGTTACAAACATGTGTGACTAAAGCGGGTGCTGAGTAACCAGCTCATCTAAAACCTTAAGGCGTCACAGAAAGGCCCCAATAGGATCATATCAGAGTAAGGTCCCGATAGGATCATATAGTTAACAACAGGGCTTAAGATTTATGCAGAAGCATTAACAAGATTTATACATGAAGTTTGATGAGTTCACTAACCAGGAGATTGAAGAAGTTGACTAATGGATTTAGGCATGGGAGTGTTAGGCAAAACTGATCTCCAGTAGTCTTCAGAAGATAGATCTGCATGACTTGCCACAAATACTACCTGCAACACATCGTAACGACACATTAAAATCGAGAAAAAAAATATTAAAAGTTTCGTCGAAAAGAAGAGAATGATTTGAAGTATAAACTTACAGAAAGAAGTGCAAACAGATGGAAGAGATTGAACTCCATTGCAGCAGATATAACTCAAGACTGTAAAGCTATTGAAGTATATGTGATTGCATGAGAAGAAGGCAAGTGAAGTTGAGTATTTATAAGCAAACTAAAATATGTGTCATCATATAGTAAATGTAACAAGTAAAAGCAACATATCACCTATATTTGACACCTCCTTTAATTATTTCAACTGTCACTGCCTTATTGGCTCACAAAATTAATTCCAAATGTACAAATGGCCAGACAATTAATTGTAAGTTTGGTTCATGTCTTGTATTTCTTCTCTTAACTAGTCTACATATTTCAAGCTATAGGGGCAATGTTAATATAACTTGTTCACCCTGTAATAACCTGACTTACTGTCAGATTTTTTAGTTTCTCGTAGGCTGAAACCCTGTGGAGGGAGCGAGTGAGATACCACTAGGGGTAAACGAGTCAAACTGTTCGTGAACTACTCGAACTTGATACGTAAATATTTGAATTCGACTCGGTAGTAATCGAGCCGAGTTCGAGCTCGAACTTTTCGAATTTTTTACCGAACCGAGCTCGAACTTCAAATTACTTGGCTCGTAAGATTCGTGAAGCCTTATCGAGCCTCTTTTATTTTAAATTTTTTATATTATAAATATATTTTCACATAAATATTTTATATTATATATAACTATATTATATTTTGTTGAACTCGAGCCGAACCGATCTTATTTAGAGTTTTTTTTAATATTCAGAGAAAATCAATCCGAGCTTTCGAACCGAATTCGAGCCTATCGAACATTTTTACGAGCCGAGCTTCGAGCTTGAAATTAAAGGCTCGATCGAATTCGAGTTCAATCTCGACCCTGGACTTTTTTAATCGAGCTCGAGCCGAGACTAAAAGTGTTCGACTCGGCTTGATTCGATTACACCCCTATTTAAACCGCTAGATTAAGAGCTATCGGCAATATCGATTTTACTCTCTATACATCAACATTTTCAATATTTTTTTCCATGAAATTTGAGTTCGTGTTAATTAAACTCGACTCAACTCGATTGAAACCATTACGACTTGTTTCGTGGCTCTCGAGTGCGAAGGAGACATTTGACAGTCAAATGGGGATCCCATAAAATCAAGAAAATAAATGGACTACATACTGAATGTAAGAATGAACAGATGCATGTGTCATAAATTTTGTTAGACTTTTTCAATGAATCAAACTTTGAGCTTAACCTTCAACTGCATCTAAATATTTATTAGGTTCAGTAGGAGTTGAAAGATCACATCTTCCGTATACAAGCCATCACGGATCATATTTACATATATATTTTCAACAATGTGTATATATTGAGTTGATCAACATGCAGAAGTGCAGGCTATAATTCTTGTTTTTTTGTATCAATTAACACAATATGAGTTATAATGCTACAGTCTAAATGGTCAATTTGGATCTCATAATATTTCATAAATCGATTAATAATTATAATAATTATAATATAGTTTATATTTTATATATTCTATTTATATTAATTATTATATATATAATATATTATATTTTTAAATTTTCGTCATACTAGTAATTTCAATTTCAATTTTTATTACATGTGTTAATTTCAAAAATTAATAATTCCGCTAAAATTAATTTGTAAAATATATTTTTAAACATTAATTTTAATTGTATATTAAGTTTTAGTATTAAATTCGTCGCATCACTTTTTTTAATTATTTAACATTATTATCTTAATGTGTATTTAAGGGGGAAAATTTATTAATATAATATTTTAGCTTTCTTCGCATTATAACAACAAAATTTATTTATATTTTATATTAAAATTTATGTTTTACCCCTCATTATTTTAGTTATTTTTGCGTAAGAATTCAAAGTTAGATTTATCAAATTGCAATTTCTGAAAATATATATACAAAATTAATTTTTGACCAAAATTAAGGAATACAAAATATAATTCTCTCGACGACATTCATTAAAATCCGTTGTACATAATTATCTCTAACAATTGTGCCATAAAAATTTCATCTAAAAATGTCTCTATTTTTAGGAAATGTGACGTGAAAATGTTTTATCCATTACACTATTTACTCGTGATATTATTGTCGAAATCATATTTCATCGTAAATGTCTCTCTTATGTTGGTTGTTTCATCGTACATGAAAATATAAATTTTCACAAGGATTTGTAACTTTACTATAAAAATAATTAATATCTTCATTGTCAAAATTCAAACGCTACTTGATTTTGAACCGTACATGAATTGAGATCCATATTATTAATGGGAATGCTACTAGAAGGTCGGTGCTTATAACGTTCACTTCCTTCATTTGAAAAAGAAACCTACTTGTTAATTACTCAAAATTTTAAGGAAATTTATTAATATTTTATAATTGAAAAAATTAAAAAAATATTTTATTAAAAAGTATTTAATCTACTTTAATATATAATTTTTAATTTTTTTAACTAATATAAAAATAATATTTAATGTTTAGTCAAAAATCATTCAATTAAACTACTTAAAAAAATGGGACAACTAAAATAACAACGGAGGACATTTTTATTTTTTCTCTAATTTATATATTAGATGTTCTAGTTTTAGGATAACGAAACTTCAAATAAGAACATGCAAGCCGATTACTTTACACGTAAAAAACCAAAATACCCCCTTTGTCCTGGTGCTCAAAATATCATTTGGTGGGAGAGAGTGCCTATTTTACCTACTAAATACGCATTACCATCTTGCACATTTTTTTCAAGAACCGCTACAGTAAACAGTGAATACGCATGTCTGATATGCGTATTCTTTGCAAAAATTTAAAAAAACAGAATACACATCTGTAAAATGCGCAGTTCGTCGATATTTTGGGCAGTTCTTTTGTCGTGTGTATTCTGGGCACTTGAAATTGGAGAGTAGTATATTTTGGACATGTTCATCACATTTGTTTTCACCACTTGCGTTGCATATTTTCCAAAATTAATTAATATGAGACTAATGACAATCTGAATATAAGCAAACAAGATTTATGGCTACATATTTTCAATTTTTTTTGAATAAAAGTAGACATATTAAATTTTAATTTAAGAAAAAAAAATTAAAAAAATATATCGAGATATAACTTTTATACACCTTGAAGTACGCGTAAAAAGTTACTTTTATTTTGAGACGGAGGGAGTACGAAACTTATATATATCATAAATTTTCTAAATTAATTTCAGCGAGGGCCACTGAAATTTCTAGAACACCGACATTAACTAAAAAAAATTCTTTTTTACCATTAAATGTGCACTCCAGCTTAATCTTGAAATGCAAGTTAAGGCATGTAGCCCTGTAGGACTAATGCAATTAACTAGTCAACTAAGTAATTTAATTACCTACTTATTGTGCACTAAACAAGTTACAGTACTAAAAATGAAGTCAAACATGCTAATTAAGTTTACATCAATTCTCAATTTTGTGCTAGCTCCCAAAAACACCAGTTTTGTTTTCACCCGAAAATAATTGTTGAGCATTATTGAAAATAATAAAAAAACTACTACAAAATAATCTTTTATAAAATTTAAAATATATGTAAAACTGCAATAGATTTTAATATTACATGCAGAATAAATGCTCTCAGCTTAAGAATTAATTTGTTCAAATTATCAAATCATACTCCGAATACAATATTAATAACAATTTTCCTCGAGTAACAACTCATGGGCACATAAGTTAATTTTAGACCATTTTAATTGATGGAATTATTGTGAATCCGGGAATTCACCATTATTATAAAAAAACAATCAAGATATATTAAATTTATAATTTTATGCGCCTATCACGTGAAAATTCGTACATCTATAACCACGTTATAAACTTTAACTTTTATGAGTTTTGATAATTTGAGTGAGCAACATTAATATATGGTTACTTGCTCATGGAGTCATAGTACGTTGAAAAACACATTTCAACACATGCAGCTGTTGTCCAAATTAGGATGATTTAGTTAATAGTATTAAATAACACAAAACTTGTATTCCCTCCGTCTCATATAACATTTTGACCGATAATTAGAACAAATTTTTATGTTATTTTAAAATTTTAAAATATATATTTTAAAAAAAGATTAAATATATTTTCTAATAATACAACTTTTGAATCATATTTAATTATAAATAAAATGTAATTTATTGTTAAAATATACAAAAATTGACCATATACTAGTTAAAACAAGATACATAATATAAGATGGAGGGAATATTAAATATCAAAATTACTTATAAAACATGTCAAAATATAATTTGCGAACTAATATAAATATGTGCAGTTATTATGAGAAAAGTTATCATTTATAAAATATTTAAAAAAGAAATTGGTAACAATTTTTTAGACCTCTGAACATTTTTTGTACGATAATATATTATTAATAATATATTGGCCTTGTTTGTTTTGATGTAACCACGGTAGCTAACGTACTTGAAATTCCTTATAACTAAAAAGAGTTATTTGGTTTGGTGTATTTCAGATTAGGCAAGGAAACTCGAAGTTTCAAGTTTTTTATAGTTACCACAAAACATTGAAATTTAGTAACCATTGTCCACCCTGGTAAGTTATATAGATATCCAATATAAAAATATTAACTACTTACCAAATTTAACTACGTAATTTATAGTTGCATAATAATAAACCAAACATAGGTTTTTTAATTACCTAAAAATTTGTAACTGTAACTCAGTTACGGGGAAGTTAAAGTTGGTATGTAACCTCGTAATTGATGACACAAACGGGACCATTATAATACACCGGTTACTTGCCGATATTATGTTGAAATTAAGCTCGCGACGACACACATGATGACACACCATTTATATATTTTGGAACATGGAGGCGGTACGCAGTAAATGTATGTGTGGACTTTGTATCCTGTACTTGCTTTGACTATGTAGCTACTTCTTTACTCCATACTTTGTTATTGTCCTTGCAGATTCATATATAAACACGTATATGTATTTTGTGATGCAATAATAAATCTTTCTCGGGCAGCATCTACAGCGTACATGTGGGAAATGATATGTGAAATGTGAATGCCCATGCCAGGGCCACCATAAGATTTTCCTCTATATTTTAGATGAGCCGGTCCGGGGTATCATAGCAATTTGTTCGGAAATTCAGGTTCGATTTCCTATCACCTTCAATAATATTTTTACGGAACAAAGGTATGGTAGTATAAGATCTTAAAAGGTTTTGCTCTAAAAATTAGATGAGTCTTCTTCTAATAACTTAAGATTTGAGATGGGTTTGTTAATTACTCAACAAATTATTTTAGAATTTGTCGTACAATTTAAAAATTCTTAATAAAATCTAGATAAATTTAAAAAAAAGTGATTAGTTTGACTTTTAAAATTTAATTCATTATTATAGATTATTTTTGAAAGACTGTTATATCAAATTTCATAAAATATTAAAATATATTTGATATATCATTTTAATTCAATAAACCCTTACTTTGCTACAATTAATTTCGATTTTCAAAATTTACCATCCAGATGTTGGCAACTTAGCATACATACCACTTCCCTTTCTTTCAACTTTTGATATTTATACTAAACTATAATAATCTGAATAATGTATAATTTGGTTCAAACTCCATTTTGGTTATCCCCCACTTACAATCGTCAAGTCTTCTTAATCAAATGATTAAAACCGTTAGATCCAAATGTTAAAGTAGTGCACTAACCAAACTCCCAGGTTCAATCTCTTCGACAATAAATATTAATGTTATTATTTATACTGATACAAATAAGTTCATTGGTTCGATTCTCAACAAGAACAAACATTATCCAAATATTAAAATAATGCACCATCAAGTTTGAATCACTTCAATATCCAAAAATTTATATTATTATTATAAAGATACAAATAAGTTCCCAGCCGCGAATCAAGCCAATAACAAATACTTATATTATTATTTATAAAGTAATAAATAAAATTAATAGTGCAAGTGTTAATCATGTATTTTTTATACTATTTGATGTTACATTGAAATTTTACACATACAAATTAGAAATAAAATTATATAATTATTAATTTTTTTTTTAATTATTTATATTAAATTTTAAATTAACATCATTTATTAAGCAAAAAAAAAAATCGAAAATACGTGCATTGAACGAGATATAAGTTAATAATTCGTAAACTAATAAATAATACTTATTTTTAATAAATTTCGTGATGATAAGCGTTAACTTTAGAGATATAGTATGAACGTAGAGCTTTATTACAATCAAATTTGAATTTATAATACATGTCTGGACTTTTATAAAAAATCAATATAAGTTAAATACCGAAAATATCATTATATATATATATATTCTAACATCCCCTCAAACTCACGATACTTCATCAAAGAGAATATAGAGTTTGTCATAAAAGAAATAAAATCGCGAAATAGAGTGACCCTTTGTAAAAATATCAGCAATCTAAAGCGAAAAAGGAACAAAATGCAATGAGATGGTGCCTTGCGGCAGATGATGCCAAGTTAGATGACAATCAATCTCAATATATTTTGGTTTGCTCATGAAATACTGAATTACGTGCAGTATAAATTGTACTCTTATTATCAAAATATAACGGAGTGGAAGTAGAAAGGTTAACACCCAAGTGAATAAAGTACAGTAGAAAATTTCTTAAACCAACAACGAGATGATTGACGAAGACCATAAATAGATTTATGAAGTCTACAAATAGAACCCGGTTGATGCGGAAGATCGGGAGGAGGTGTCATATACACTTCCTCGTGAAGATCACCATACACGAACGTATTATTAACATCTATCTGAAATATTTTCCACTTGCGAACAGAAGCCACTGCAATTAAGATACGAATCGTCGTCATCTTTTCAACAGACACAAAAGTCTCTTAATAGTCCAAGACATAACATTGAGAATAACCTTTAGTAACAAGTCGAGCCTTATAACGCTCAACAGATCCATCAGATTTTGTCTTAATTTTATACACCCAACGAAAATCAACTGCATGTTTTCTTGGAGGCAATGGGACTAAATCCCATGTATAAGTTTGATGTAAAGCAGTAAGTTCGTCGGCCATAGCATTATGCCATAGAGGATCATGAAAACCTCTTTATATAATGCAGGCTCAGACAAATATTGAACAGAAGTAACGAATGAAGCAAAGGATGGAGAATAAGATGAATAAGCAAAATCAGGCAGGTGGGTGAACTTATGTATGTGAGTAGACTACTGAACCGGCGGAGGAGTCGAAATTTTGGTATAGGATGGAGAAGAATCCGAAATATCTGGTGACGATTGACTGGTTGAAGAAGCGGGTGGAGATGTCAGAGTCCGAGATGTAGATGTAGAAGTCAGTGGAGATGTGAGAGTTTGATATGTAGATATCTCTATAACTGAAGTATTAGAATTTGTGGTTGAAGCATCCTCGATGTTCGTGTCAAAAGGATCAATACGAATAAACTCTTTCTTTGTCATATGATGCAAACTAGCCGAAATAGAGAAAAACTGAATATGTTCCATCAATTTAACATGCTGAGAAATATACCATTTTTACACGAACGCATTATTAACATCCATCTGAAATATTTTCCACTTGCGAACAGAAGCCACTTCAATCAAAATACGAACCGTCGTCATCTTTGTAACAGTCACAAAAGTCTCTTCATAGTCCAAGACATACTCTTGAGAGTAACCTTTAGCAACAAGTCGAGCCTTATAACGCTCAACGGATCCATAAGATTTTGTCTTAATTTTATATACCCAACGACAACCAACTACATGTTTTCTTTGAGGCAATGGGACTAAATCCCATGTATAAGTTTGATGTAAAGCAATAATTTTCTCGGTCATAGCATTCTGCCATAGAGAATCATAAAAGCCTCTCTATATAATGCAAGCTCAGACAAATAGTGAACAAAAGTAACGAATGAAGTAAAGGATGGATGATAAGATTAATAAGTAAAATCAGGCAGTTGGGTGGACTTACGCATGTGAGTAGACTACTGAACCAGTGGATGAGTCGAAATTTTGGTAGACGATGAAGAAAAATCTGAAATATCTGGTGACGATTGACTGGTTGAAGAAGCGGGTGGAGATGTCAGAGTCCGAGATGTAGATGTAGAAGTCGGTGGAGATGTGGGAATTTGAGATGTAGATGTCTCTGTAACTGAAGTATTAAAATTTATGGTTGAAGCATCCTCAATGTTCGTGTCAAAAGGATCAATACGAATAAACTCTTTTTGTGTCATATGATGCAAACTAGCAGAAATAGAGAAAAACGGAATGTGCTCCATAAATTTAACATGCTGAGAAATATATCATTTTTCACTAATCGGGTCAAAATAACGATATCCTTTCTAGGTAACACCGAAGCCCGAAAACACAAGCAGACATAGCAGACAGTTTAATACGCTCAACTATAGGGTTGAGAACAAAGCATGTCCAACCAAAGATACGCAAAGAAGTATAATCAGGCACTTCATCATAAAAAAATTCATAAAAAAAGAAAAACCAGAACTTTGAGTAGCTGAAATTCAATCAATCATATAAATAGCAGTAAAAAGTACTTCACCCTAAAATACACTTAAAACATTAGCTGACAACAAAAATGAGCGAGCTATTTCAATAAGATGATGATGTTTTCTTTCAGTAATACCATTATGTTGAGGAGTATCAGTTCATGAGTTTTGACGTATAGTCCCATCAGAAGCAAGCAAGTGACGAAAAGCGTTAGAGAGTTGTATTCACCTCCCAAATTACAACGAAAATATTTAATCACAACTTTATGTTGAGTTTTTACATGAGTTCTAAAATCTTTAAAAATATTCAAAAAAGACATATATACGCTTTAATAGATAAATCCACGTATAACTAGTAAAATCATCAATAAATGAAATATAATATCTAGATCCTCCTTTTGTAGGCATAGGAGCAGGTCCCCACACATCAGAATGCACGATTTCATACGGAGCGAGAGAATACGTAACACTCTTATGAAAATGTAAAGCAACAAATTTCGCAATATCTGATGAGCTTTAAGTTGTCCTAAGGCTCCTGTTGAAACTAAAAAATGTAAGTGGAAACATGACCTAAACGAGCATGCTATACGTAGAAGTCAGAAGACAAATCACTCAAACGAAAAGAGAATAAATCAACATTAGGAGTTCCCACAACAAATACATTGAGTTCATCCAAAACATAAAGTCCTACTTGCTTACGACCTTTCCCAATTATCTTTTGAGATCTCGGATCCATAACACAATAAATAGTAGAAGAAAAAGAAACCAAATAAGAAGGTTCACGTAATTGACTAACCAAAACAGGATTTAACTTGAGATTCAGAATATAATAAATATCAAAGAGAGACACTGTTGGAGTAACTACAGAACCAACAACTCATAACAACAAGGAGTGTCATCAGCAGTTATGATGGATAAAGATGAATCATCAAAAAATGAAACGAAAGATGACCAATGAGGATATATGTGATAAACTGCACCCGAATCCAGAATCCATACAAAAAAAATATATTTGAAGTACCAGTTGACAAAAGACATGTTGACGATGAGACATACATGTGAAGATATTGCTGAAACTAAACTCAAACCAAACCAAATCGGAAAGAAAGTCAAATCCAAATTCAACACCAAATTCGAACTGTAACCAAATTTAATTTCCAAAATGTATCAAATCCTATCAAGAAACCAAACCCGAAATCAAATACAAACTCAAAATAACCAAACCTAAAACCAATTTCAGTTCCGATTGCAAATCCAAAACTCAATTCTCAAACAGATAAATCAGTTATTACAACTGTAACATCCCAATAATCGAGTGCTACAAAAGCCAACCAATCAAATAACCCAAATTAAATGATCAACAACGATGGAAAGAATGAACTAAAAGTAAACAGTAAACCGTTGGAACCATCCAAAAATTGATTTATGGAGCTCCAAATACGATCTCCACCCTTCAACATTTATATATCGATGCAAAGAAGACGTGGTTAAAATTTTAAGATGATACCGCAGTTGAAACTTCAGAAATCGTAAAAACAAATTGGCGGGTAGAAAATTTTCTGCGAATTTTCAAGAAAATTTTGTTGTTATAACGTTACTCTATCTATTTATAGATTCAACTAAAATTACTCGATCATCCCTAAATTTGAAACTCAAATCACTTGAAACCTAACTCTTAATATCATGCTAACTTTAAAGATATAATGCCAACGTAAAGCCATATTACAATCAACTTAGAATTTATAATAAATGTCTGGACTTATATATAAAATCAATAAAAACTAAATACCGAAATAACCTAATATATATAATATAATAATAATATAAACATATATTCTAACAATAAAAATCTATGGTGAAAATGCTTACCACCCCCATCATATTCTAGTTGAACATATTCAAAATTTTCTCTCACCATTTATCATTCCTTGCATATCTAAAAGTTTATAATAAAATTAGAAACCGGTTTATAATCATAATAGCACTTATGGGTATCAAGAGGTGGCTGGTTTATGAGAGCTAGCTTGTTTCCGCCACATGAATCAAGTCGAATGCACTATGCGAAATCAATTTGAGTTAGATATTAGTTGTGTATTTGTAATAAAGATTACAGATTCATGTCAATTTCATATTTCTGTTTAATGATGAAAATAATAATGCAAACATGTATTAGTGGTGTAGAGCTTAGAGAACGATATATAACAAATGCAGCCAAATAATGGATACATGTGGCTTTATTGTGTTCTTCTTGATGTCTTAAAGATGCAACTTGATTATTTTATTTAATTTCATCTACTCATTCATGCATGCATTTGATTTACTTTTTTTCTTATATATTTTAATTAGTTTCTTTCGGGAAGATCACTACACTTAAAAAAAAAATAATGATATAAATATCAGTAGTTAGTTTTAGCCAACTTAATTTAAATTTGATTTTAATGCAAGTTCAGGATGCCAACTCAAATATTAATCTTACGAACAATCTCAGGACTTTAGGGACTTATCATCTCAAGATCTCTGACTGATGCTCGGTTTATCGAGAAAGAAGAAGTGTACTATTTTCTATCTCTTCTGCTCTCTCTAAAATGGGCCATTAACTATTGTTTGGATCCAGTTAACGATGCCCATCTTTAAACTAGCCCATCTTTATTTGCAAACTGATTTTTTTTGGAACATGGTATCTTACTATGACTCTGTTTGGGATTGATGTTGGAAATTATTGTGCCGTAAGAAAAAATGCTATTGAAAAAAGTGCTGTCATAAAAATTAGATGACTGTTTGATATTTTTTTTTAATTTATACATATTTTGAGATATAATATATAAAAATAATATTTTTGAAAATGTTTGATGGTGAAACTGATAGTTCTTGCTGCAAAAGCTGAAAACAGTTTTTTCCAAAAGTATGGAGACATATTTTTACTAACCGCAGCTTTTAGATCAAAAACGTTTTTTAAAACCGCAGTTTTTAAAATTTACCAAATACCTTTCTGACAGTTTTTCGGCTCTAAAACAGTAATACCAAAAGGAGCTCAACGAATATATACGATTTACTACTTTTTTTTGAATAAGCTCGTATTACTTATACAATATTGTTTGTTTAAATAAATTTACTAGGTATGACAATTTTAAGGATATTTTATGAGATTTTGTTTACTCGTAGCGCATGCACATATTTAATTGGTTATTTTTCGAGTTTTTAGAAAACCAATAGATGTTGACGGAGAATTCGGAATCGGAATTCTAGAATATTCAGTTTTAAAAAATTAAATAAATTATTATGTGGCCACAAAAAAAACTTGTTATTATTATGCATTCAATTTTGATGAATCCTAAATATTCATCTTTTGATGGAAACTCACGTAAATTTGAGGTTCATGCAAATGTAATGACATCAATATATATTAGGGCTATTAGCTAAAAGAACTTATATTAGGTTGGAATAAAAATAATTTGATCCTCCTAAAATTTCTAACTACTTAAATGGAATATTAGAGAAAACTTAAAAAAACTTTTGTATTAAGCAAATAATGGCCCACCAACATATATATAATCTATTTTAAATCATTTGTCTTTGAATATCTAATGTTTAGGGAAAAAAGGAAATCATAGGTAAATATGTAAAATAAATTTATATAACCATTCATTGAGATGTGTTAAATTAGCAAAAGAATTTCATCTTTTACCTCAGTAAACAAACAAGGGCTGGTTGGACCCAACACGTTTATCCGGAAGACAATGTGAGTATGTGACACAATTTAATATTAATTTATATTTTTTAACAAATTTCAATTAAGTAGAAATTGATTCCAATCCTTTTTTTAATTCGAGGCGACCAACGTTATAAAAATTTATAAACAAATACAAATGAAAGTTTAATGAAAATTATATCATTAAATAAAAAAGTCAAAATCTATCTATTATTATACTTATTATAGGTCAACATGAATTTTCAAGCAATTTAGTAAATTACATATTTACCCTCAATTACATTAATAATGAAAAATATATGTTTTTCATGAGAATTAAACCCATGACCTTAACATTAGAAAGAACTATGTTCACATTTTCAACCACTACACCAAAGACATTGATGATATTTTTTCAGAAACTCATTACCTACATGCACAAAAAACTAATTACCTTCATTTAATTTAATATCTTTTCCGGATAAATAGATATCTACCTACCTATTATACATGTTATAGATATTCATATCTCCGACCACTAGACAAAAGAAATTTATAATATTTTTTTAAGAATCATTAATTACATCCACAAAAAACTCATTAATTTCATTCAATTTAATACTGTTTCAAGATTTAATAGATATAAAAGTATTATTTAATTCATCCCCACTAATAATAAAAAATTTATAATTATTTAGCCAATATATTATATTTAATATAAGCCATAATGTTTTTTATCAGTTACAAAAATACTAATATACACTCTCCTAATTTAAAACTTAACTTTTCGACCAATTATAAAAGGAAAAATGTACTCTCTCTATAAATATAATTGTGAAACCATATAAAACTTTCATGTTATATCAACTTTAATGTTTAAACCAGATAAAACGATACTACAGCTCTGTTTGGGATTGCTGTTAAAAATTGCTGTGCTGTTAGAAAAAGTGCTGCTGAAAAAAGTGTTGTTACAAAAATCAGATGACTGTTTGGAAATTTTTTTGATACGTATATGTTTTGATGCAAAAAATTAAAAATAATGATGTTTTTGATAAGGTTTGATGGTGAAATCAGCATCTACTTCCCGCAATAGCTGAAAAGCAGTTTTTTCTAAAAGCATGGGGGGCTTGCTTTCTCTGCCAGCAGTTTTTAGGCCAAAAGCACTTTTCCGAAAAACAGCTTTTAAATTTTAACAAACAGCTTTTTAACGGCTTTTCAGCGAAAAGCTGCTGTTGCTGTCTGCAACAACAATACTAAACACACCCTACATTGTAAACAATACATAAATAATGATAATCAAAAATTGGAATTTATGGGCGATAAAACTGATTGTACTTAAAAATCCAGATTCTAAAAATAACTAATAAATTGAATTTATTAATTTTTAAAATTTTATGTTAATCTAAGTAATTTTTAATGTAAAACTATATGAAATATACATATATATATATGATCACCTATAGAGTTTTAGGAAAAAAAATATACATTGTAATATATACAATTTATGATATTACTTATATATGAGTTGAGTAATATATTTTTAAATCATTTTTAAGAATGTACTGATATCATCACCTCTAGCGACATATTCCCAATATCACCATCACTGTCAAACCACCTGCCACACAACACTACAAAATTTATCATAAACCCCAACCGATATCACTAAAAATCTTTAATAAGAGCACATCAACACTACCAAAATGACAAAAATAACTAAAATCTGAACCCAAATAAACAAAATTTGAAATACAAATTACCACAATTTTCGAGATCTAAAATTTTGAGTTTAGAGGTATTGTTTATGGTGTTGTCGATGGTAGAGGATATGAAAATAACAATTATTGGGGTTTTATAAACTCATATCTATTGTGGCAGTATGAAAAATGAAATAAATGAGTTCACAGAAGTGTGGTTGGGAATGAAGATGGAATTCAGAGACACATTTGTTCGTAAGTAGTTACTGGAATGCTGGATTGATGGTCGATTTAAAGATACGAACGAATAGCCGAGGAAATATGTGTGTATATATAATACACATATGTGTATATGTGTCAAGAACGATAATGACAATGATGATGTAAAAACGGAAGATATGTAATGACAACATCACTCTTACAAAAAAAAGTGTAAAATATGGAGGGTGCATAAGTATGTAGGTGAAGTGTATATTAGATTTAAATGTATTATTATTATGATTAAATATATTTATAAAAAATAAGAATATACGATTAGTTCTTAACTCTAATTTGAGCACTTATATACACATCCACACAGGTTAGTCTACTTACTCAATGATATGTTTTAGAAACTTTATATTGTTTTGTATTTCTATGTTACACTTTTTTAATTATATATAAAATTCCTAAGAAATTCTTAAATTAGAGTATATTGTTATGATTACACATGAAACTTATATAAGAAGCTCAACTTAGTATCACTTTTTAAAAATATATATATTTATCCATATATATCACATTAATAAGGTATAATATTTCAAAAATAATAGCATATGATATTTCAAAAAGTACGAGTTATCTATTTCAACAATCAAAACTGTCAAATTATACGATTTAAATGAAATATGTGCTTTGCACGGGTTATCATGCTAGTTCTGTTTAAATTATATACTTCGTATTTATTATTATAAAGTAATTTACTGGACCGTCTTATGAAGCAAATAAAACTGAACATTAACAAACATTATCTTAAGCCCAATGTAATATTCGTGATATAATAATAATAATAATAATAATAATAATAATAATAATAATAATAATAATAATAATAATAATAATAATAATAATAATAGGACTTGGATTAGAATTAGAATACGTAATTCTATTATATTCTTTACTGAGAAAAGGTTTATAAAGAAACTAAAGTTTAGAGTCTTATCCGTATTTATATCACCCTCATGTTTTATATTTATAATAACCTAAAGAAACTGGAGAGAGGGCCGCCTGAGTAAATAACAAAGTGCAGAGGGACTCGCGAGGGAGCATTAGAGGGGTTGTGTCATTCATACACTTACACGAAAGGTAATCTTATTTACCATGCTTTTGTTCCTATCATATAATTCAAGTTTATTTGTGCTATTATAATACATGTGTACAATACATTTGATACTTATTTTATATCTCTTTTTGTTTACCTATTTGATCACATATTAATGTGTGGTTCTGTTAAGGGCTATATATATGCTATTATTGAATCCGATGATTATATATATATATATATATATATATATTTATTTATAATTTATACCAAATTTTAATCCATTATTATATATGGTTGTAATTATCAAATTAGTTTGCTAAACTAACACAAAATTGAGGAACCTATGCTCTGTTTTGACAGGTCTCATGGGTACATCGTATATATTATATTAATTTTACTACTTGTTATTATGTGTAACTTTGTGTATTGATGATTTTATATTATATTGAGACTTTAGCATGTTGTTCAATATTAAGGTGCCAAACTAACCATATGATTTGTACGAGGTAATAGGATCAAAGCTTGAGTTTGTTTTAATTACTCCCTCCGTCCCAAAATGATGTTCCTATATTGACTTTCGGTACTGTTCACGGTAAGCGATTGACTATTAATTTACGTCTAATCTATAATATCAAACATAGTCATGAGTGATCTCGTTGGATTCGTATTTATCAGTACTTTAATACAGTGAAATTTTTATATTTAATACTAATAGAAATTTAAAAATATTAACGATCAAAAGTGTGTATTGACAAACGTGTCCAACACAAAGAGGAAATGTTTTTAGGGACGGAGGGAGTATTAAATTCATGTTATAGATAGTTATGTTGGGGTAATAATATTTATAAATATTATAATATGTTAGGCGGCCATTTATGTAACTAGCATAGGTTGAAAACCAAGTCAGGGACTCCAGGAAGTATAATTTAATATATTATAAGTATTCTGGACTAGTGGGTTGCTCTCGGGTAGTACATGTGTTCATATGCCATGGAAATAAATAAATATATTAATAAATAAGTGAGTTTAAACAAGAAAATGTATGTTTATAATAAATTTTATTTTGTTATTTAGATTGGGGATCGAAAATTTAGCTGCTCGCTTGTGAATATTATTAGTGTTTGAGATTACGATTTCAAGGTACGGATTCCGTCCTTTTTTTTTATTCGGCGTTATTCCTCTTGTCCTTTATATTTATTTGATTCGTTCAATTCTACTTTCTGTTCATTCTGTTAATATTTGTTTTGACCGTTTCAACTTCTGAAAATTGTTTAGATACTTGTTTATGCGATTTTCAAAAAATTATTTATGACACCCTCTGCTTTGGAAATCAGAATTATTTGTCACATGTGATTTTTAAATTTTGCGAAAAATAATATTTTTCTGATTTGGACCCTTAGTGTGATTTAGGATATACCGAGTTAACCAGCTGTAGGGGTACTACAGCCATGTCATTGCGGCACTAGTGACATGACACTTCCGTGATTGGTCACGGCGTATCTTTCTGTTAACTCTTGGGAGGAGCTTTTGCGCAATTGATATTTGTCAGGATACGTGGGTGCACCCAGAGTTTGATTTGTGATTTGATTTATGGTGACGTCGTATATGACGTAGACGTTATCGATTATGTTGCACACATTAGGTACCTATGATTATGATATATGTATTTACTATAGTAAAATAATTTACCAGACCGTCTAATGAAGCAAATAAAACTGAACATTAACAAACATTATCTTAAGCCCAATAACCTCAGCTAGCCCAATCACTTTTCTATATATTCACCTCCAGCTGCCAGTGGCGGATCGACTGAAAGGTAATTTGAGTATAGGCCATGGCCCATCCTGAATGCCTTTAACAAGAACATGTACTATTACGTAGTCATTAATTATTTTCTCGAAACTTTGCGTTGAGGTATATGTACATGTTTCTACTATTCGCACTTATTTCTTGAAACTTTGATTTGATAACTAAATTATGACGTAACTTCACTCGACAGGTTCAAAATTTATAGTAAAATATTGGTTCTAATTCTCACAGGATTGCTGCAATGGTGATAAAAAAAAACTAATAATATTGAAAAGGGATCATCAAGCTCAACTGCAAGCTCTTCCAAGTCAAAAGCAGCTCTAAAGGAGTCTTCTTATGTTGATGGCTTGGATCTCCCTCCCTATAGCGAAAACGATAACGGCTATGCTTTCGAAAATTTTACAAAATTTTACATTGGGGACACGTATCCCTCTAACACAAAATTTTACATTTTTTCATTGCGAAAACTTTGAAAAATATATTGAAGTGTCCCTAACAATCCAAAAAGACAAGGAGGTATTCACAAAATTTACTTGGTGTCCCCCGGATTCAATTCCTAAATCCGCCCCTATCTTTGCGTCTGAGTGACTGACAAGGAGTTAAAGAAAAGGGCAAAAAGGAGTTAATTATTTATCTCATTAATAAGATATAAGTATTTTGTTCATGAGTTTTGTTCTAAAAATTATCGATTTTACTGATTAATCACCCGATTAACTATTTTAATATGTTATGCCAATTTTTATTTTTTAATCCGATTCATTGCATTTTTTATTAAATTAATATATTTAGTTTAATGAATTAAACATTTTTCTATTTTATTGAAAATATTCGATTAATGTTTCGATTAATCACCGATTATCCGATTAATCATTGAAAGAATCACCCCACGAGTAATACCAATTTATACTTTTTAAAATGATGATAATGACTCATGAGTGATAAGTTGTGTCCATTTTTAAAGTAGCCCATCTCGATTTTGTTTATTTTTATTAATGCACGTATTTTATTATTTCTCATGTTTTCTGTTTTAGTTTTTAAAAAATCGAATGAAGTCTGCGGGCATGTTTCATGTTAAAAGAAGTTCATGCAAATATAATGACATTCACTTATATCATGTCAATTAGCTAAAAATGCTTATATTAGAGTGGAATAAATAATTTTAATTTAAAGTGTAGTAGGATATTCCTAAAGTTTTTGACTAATTAAATAAAATATTAGAGAAAACTTAAAAATCGTTTGTACGAGAGCGTACTATTGCCCAACAGCATATATAATATTGTTTATTTTAGATAATATTATTTTAGATCATTATCTCTCCACATAAGATGTATTTGTGAACGGTATTTGAAATATAAAATATTTAGAAAAATGGTTGATCTTGACATAGTACTTGTTAACTTTTTGAAAAGCCCCGAGAAAATAATATAGTTAAATGGAGTAAGGCTAGAAAACTTAATATTGATAAAAAAAATACCCAATGTATCAATATTCTCTTTTTTGGAGTAAACTTAATTTATTTTGAACGGTCTCTCGTGGTATCAATTCTTAAATTTGGTTTTGACATCTAATTTTCTATTATTTATATATTAATATTAAGTAACTTATAATCTGTGTGATGCACAATTTTTTTTAAAATTAATTTTTTATTTTTTAAATATTATTTTATAAGTTTTTTAATGTACATATATATATTGTTATTATGATATTGTTTCAATATTATTTTTAGTTTTGATCATTTATTGTAATATTGTTACAACAAATATGAAAATATCGAGAAATATATGCATGTGGGACTAAATTATTACAACTATATACATGAGAATATTTAATCATAATTCATCGACTGTTATATCATTTTATCATATTTTGGTGTTTGAGTAGAAAAATGTAATCCTTCTATATTTATGATTTGTTAAATCTCTAGTTATATTCTATCAAAAATTGTATTTTAATATTAAATTATAATTAGTGTTTGAATAGTTGTAGAATAATATAACTATTTTCTATTTATGATTGTATTAAGAATAAACTTATTCTAATAAGATATAATTTTAATCGTCTATTTTCAATCATACCATATCAACGGTTGACATGGTTTTAACGGTACATGATCAAAATTTTGGATAAAAAATATCTTACGCTTATTATATATAAAGAATATAATTATAGTTATGTTTTCCGTATTTATTTATTATATACTTTATTATGACAATTTAGGAATTCTAAATTTTTTTCAATAAATTATGCTTGAAATTAAAAATAAAATCACTGATTTTTTTTAACTTTACTGGGCCGTCACAAATATGGAATGAGAAGTGGGTCATGCAAATTAAACTGGGATTGAACATATATTATCTTTAGCCCAATAACTTGAAATAGAATAGCCCAATCACTTTCCAACTATATATACCGGATATATTAATTTTCACCTCATGCCCTATTTTTCATCTCCAGGTTAAAAAAATGTAAGATAACCAAAGCAAAGCAATTGCGAGGCTCTCAGCGATGATCAATGACATTATGAAAAAAATGCTCAAAAGCACGGGGCTTATCTGCGTAAATAGTATAATTTTATTGTTATACTTGTAATTTTTTAAATATATTCTATTATTACAAAAAATTCTATTATTACAATAATGCCTTTTATGCATTTACATTAAAAAAAACTAGTTGTGCTCACTTAAATTTGGTAATTACTTAAGAGAATTAACCCATTTTTTAAAATATCCAAAAATATTGTATTTGGTTAATTTTGTTATAAAAGGTATTAGGAATGTCTTTTGCAATTACCCGAGTTTTTAAATTCTTTTTTAAAAATAGTGTGCAGCATTGCAACTTAAAGTGCACGGGAAAAGAAGAAGCCCCGCTCCTGTGTTAATCTCTTCTATATATAATATCACAACAAAGAGATAATATTTTGAGATTAAAAAGTCTCATTGAAAAAACTAAACTACCTCTGTTTTTAATATTTATATAAAAGTTGTGTTTTGTGGAAATCGAACTTGGGTTACTTCATTTTTCTATACAATCCCGTACCATCACACCAAATTTTCACATGTGCTTTTTATCTTACACATAATATATAAGTGTGCTAAATAAATATTTTATTTAACTTTAAAGATAACTACTTGAATTCCGCAAAAAAAATGATAGTTACTTGAATATTTGTACAATTAATTTTAAAGAACTGAATTCCAGATATAAAGTTAGGTATAATATATAAATGGATTATTATTTTATTTATTATTATTTTTTAGTTTGAAAATATATATCACATTTTTTTAACATTTTTTTATTATAAAAAGTAATTAAAATATATATGAATAATTTTTAAAGAAAATATTGAAAATAAAATCGCCTATATATAAATAATCTAGATTGGTATTAAATATTTAGATAAGTTCGAATTATAATAAGTCAATAAATTTTAGTTTATTTTGAATTTGAAATCAGAATTTGGCCATTTGTTCAAAAAATACTCGAAATTTGATTACATGACTAACCGAAAAACATTGTCACATTCTACGTTTAGTAAATTTAAATTACAAGTTCGACGAAAATATCTTACCAATAATGTGATTTTTTTTGATATCTTATATTAATATAAATTAATGTGTTTGAGGTATATATAGGATCAAGTCAATTAATTATTTGTATTAAAATTACTAACTTCACTGATAGCGCAATGGTGTTTTAGGACTTGTCCCGATTTTAAAAATATTTGAAATTTGATATGAGATCTCACGAGATTTGTTAAAACTACGATGATATATCAAATCGATTTATTTTTCATTTTTCACTTTAAAAAAACTAGCATTTTAAAAATAATTCTTTTTGATAAACAATATTTATTGATCAAGATAATATTGTACAAATATTTTGAATTATTTTAATATTTTGAATTATTCAAATAAAAGTTATATCTATACTATATTGTAGCATTTAATTCAATACATTTTATACTATTTAAAATATATATATATGGTTCAATAATTTGAAGAAATTAACTAATTCAACTAATATTTATAAAACTTTATCGAATTGAAAAATATTTAATTTTAGGAAAATAGTATACAATATTATCAAATTATTATATGAAGAAATATTATAGTTGTAATGAAAAAAACTTAAAAATAGTTTAAATAACAATATAATTACAATTTTTTCCTTCAAATTCTTGAAAAAATCATGAACATTAATAATAAGTCTTACAATATATAATTTATTTTTATGTTACATGATTGATACCTCGTCGCGTAAAAATAAATAAGGATTGTTTGTGAGTGATAATGTGAATACCATATATAAATTATTGCAATTTATTTATTACATAATTTTAATTTTTAAATAATTATAAATACATGTTATTTAAGTAATCAATTGTCTCACTAGATATTAATCATGATTATACATGTACATAAATCAGATATTTATCTTATAAATAATTGAAATCATCGTAATTTTCTCAGAAATGTAACATACGATAATTCACATGCACTTAATATTATTTTGTTAAGAGTAGTGTAAAAAATTAACAATTTTCCAAACATATATATTCGTTAAATTTCAAAAACTAACATTTTTCATTAAAATCGACTTTTATATTAACAGTAGTGTAAATTTTATATTATTTTATATTATGATTGCAAGTAATTCTGAATTCTGTTATTCATTTTTTATCTTTTTAAATTGAGTAAGTTAACTGTAAGTTAGTAGATAACTCGGTAATAATATAGACCAGTTATATAGTTTATTTAAATGAAATTTAAAATTTTTGGTCAACTCTGTATTCAACATATATGTTAGTTTTTAACTTCTTTTTGTAAACATACCAACGACATTCTACATATTAAGTTTATTTGTTTCATTTTAAACGTACACTGACTACCCTGTTTATATTCATTCATTAAATACAATTATACAACACAAACAAGGATACATATAATTTCTTAATAAGATATATTGGAAACGTAGTGTAATTTAGTAATGTCTTGTATTAAAATGATACACAGATAAATACGTTAGATGTTATACAACATTAACAAATAAGATAACTAAAAACATTATAATTGCATGCATTAGAAAATGACCCGTGGCTCGCACGGGTTATTATGCTAGTTTAACATAGGATAGAAACTAGAAATAGGGGTGAAAACGAGTCGAATAGGTACGAATAATAGTAAAGTCAGATTTGGCTCGAATTTATAAATACTTGGTAGAATTCGGTCCGGATTCGAATTAAAATTTCTACTATTTGTTCATATTCGAGTCGAATTCGAATACAAATACTCGTATATGATTCGGTTCGACTAGATTATGTACCGGATTACTCGTTTTTATATATTCGGATTCGAATTCGTCTAAAAAATACAAAAAAAAACTAAGAATACTCGAATAAATACGTATAAAACTAAAACGTGATCATTTTATAGAATATAATTTTAATATATATGCATGACATGTAATATATATTATGAAGATAATTAACGAAATCGAATCGAATATCTTTAATACATAAAAATCTAAGTAGTCTGGAATTATTCGAACTACTCTATATAAATATGACCGAATATCAAAATGGTGAGATTCAGCTCGATATTCGTTCAAATTTTAAAGTAGGATTCGAATTCGTTCATTTTGTATACGAATTCGAATTATGTTCGTTATTAACGAGTTGAATCCGGATTCGAAACCGGATTACTCGGATTCTTTTTCAGCCTTAATTGGAAGTGGAAGAAAAGGTATTATCCACGAATATTGATATGATTGTTCCATAAAAAAGTTTTTTTAATTCTTAAATGATTATTTCCAATTTAGCAGATCCTACCCCTTTTCAATTTCAAAACAAAAAAGGGGTCAATAAAAAAATCCAGAGATGTACTAAATTTAAGATATTTTTTGAAAATTTATATATTATCTGGGTCTTTTCAAAATATTGTAAATATTAAAAATAGGTTTATCTGCCGAGAGAGAAAGACAACCGCTCCGCGAGCATATGAAAAACTGGAACGAGATCCAAAAAAAAAAGCCCATAGAAAGCCTAGGAATATAAATAGAATTACAAGAAAATAGAATACGTAACTACTTTCAACCTTAAACGGTCATACAATCCTCGTCAAATCTCATATTTAACTTGGTCTGTGTATAGAACTGGTTGATATTGGAAGTCCGGACGCAATTAATAAAAAGCCTAACCGCCACCCTCCTCTCCTCTCCTTGGATTTGTCCATTTTCAAGTAAATCGTGGGGTTTTCATTGATTTTTTCCGGTGAAAAGCCCCAACCTCTTCATTCTCTTTTGTTCTCCTTAATTTTCTTTCGATAAAATTCATTTTTTCGGGTATTTGTGACTTTGTGTATCTCTACTCTTGCAGTGTGTGTTTTATCTACCATTTTGGAGTGTTTTATTATATTTTTATTTAGTTATGGTTGGGTTTTTTTTTTATGCTGGATCTGTTGAAAACGAGTTTGTAGCTGTTTTTGGTGATCTGGAGAGGCCGCATCGAATTTGGGGCGGTGGTGATTATTGGAAGAGCTCGCATTTCACAACCAAAAATTGTTCATCATTCACGGGTTTACACTTTTGACATGTTTATAGCTGGTATTCGGCATGTAGATAGTTGAGGTGGTTTCGACATGTCTATAGTTGGTATCCGGCATGTAGATAGTTTGGGTGGCTTCGACATGTCTAGAGCTGGTATCCGACATGTAGATAGGTATTGTACCGATTCTCCAATCTCAGTTTTTGCGATTGGTGATTCTGAACAGTGGGTTAACAATGATTTTTGTGTGATGTGGTCAATTGTGATGTTATTTTCAGAGATGTTGGTGCAATTTGGATCACTTGAGATGTTTTTTATTTTGTTTTTAGCTTCAAAAATTTTTAAATTCTACGTGTTGAACGATCAATAAACAAATTATCTAATTATTTTTAGTATGTTATTTATTTTACCACCTGGTTGTATCGGCAGTTGGTTTGTCTCGGCTGTACTATATTCAAATTAATGAAACTTTTTTTTTAATTAGTCATAAAAAACTTAGTCTGTATATTTTTAAAAGGATAGAAAAATTGGGTATTTTTGACAAATTTTCAAGGAATTTTACAAATATTTAATGAAAAGGAAAAATCGTAAAAAACACTTTAGAAAAACGTTATTGTTGATAATTTCACTAGTTACATTTGCCGTGCGTGTTACAAAAAGAAAAAGGTGTTATTTTTCGAAGAATTTCTGAGAAAAAGAGATGGGCTGTTTATCTTCAAAGAAACAAATCTTCGGCCCAATCCCAAATCAGACCCAAATATAAATCACGACAAGTTCAAGCCCAGTCTGTAAACGGGGAAACCAAGATAAAGAAGAACGAGATTATTTACCTTCCGTACTATTAATTTTGTTATTATCAATTTTTGTTAATATTATATATCCGGAATATTTTCATATCTTAAATTTTGTCAACAAGGTTTGTACCCTTCGGGTGCGCACTGGGTAAATTCTACGGACTCATATAATAATCTGCAAACCACGTGAACCAAGTTAAACCGCATTTAAGCGACATGCTCTGACCCAGTAGGTATAATCATAAATTCTCATACCGTGGGATTCTCGAGAATTTTGTATGAGAATCTAATAAATTTGATGTCATTAATAAATTAAATATAATATCTTATTGTCTATACCACATTATTAAAATTAAAATACTAAAAGTATGATAATCAATAAGTTACCTATATTTTGACACTTAAATTTTAATCATTTTATTTTTAAAAATTGGTCTTAATGTAAAAAAACTATTCTTGATTATAACAATGTCCATTTTTAAACTGGCCAATCTAGATTTTGTTTATTTTTAAAATATAATAAATCTAATAGAGCGATGTACTCGGAAGAATTTGGAATCGAAATTCTACAAATATTATCTTTTAAAAAAAACTCAAATAAAGTCATTATTGTGGGCATGGGGCCCAGAAAAACATGTTAAGCATTGTTTTCTGATGAATTCTACATTTTAATTTGTTGTGATTGAAATTCATGTTAAAATGAAGTCATGCAAATATAATGACATTGACTTATATAATATTAATTAGCTAAAAACGCTTATATTGCTTCTCATTAATTAAATGAAATATTAGAGAAAACTTAAAAATATTTTATACGAGCAAATGCTATCACCCCGCAGTAAATATAGTATTGTTTATTTTAGATCAATATCTTTACGCATGTGAATGTTAGAAAAAAAGAAGAAATATGAGTAGTATTTAATAAGATGCATTTTGAACAATCATGCCCTCTTTGGTAAGAAGAGCTGATGTGTTTCAGATATAAATTTTTTTAAAAAAAAAGTGAAAAAAATTATGATGGTTGAACTTAGACATACTTGTTAAATTTTTGAAGAGTCTGGGAAAAATAAAAGGTAGAAAACTTAGATAAAAGTTACTTAATTTATTAATATATTCTTTTTATTAGAAAGCGAATGTATTTTTATCGGTCTTTTACGGTGTCATTTCTAAAAACTGGGTTTGACATTTAATTTTCTATTATTTATATACTAATTATAATTGTGTTTTTCATATTTATTTATGATACACTTTATTTTTACAATTAAGGAATGGTATTTGTTTTCAATAAATTATGCTCGAAGTTAAAAATAAAATCACCGATTTAACCAAAATACCCATTATTTGTGGAGAAATACCCAAAATACCATTTGACGGGATGTTCCGCCCAAATTACCGACTGAACACGCATGTGAAAGATGCGTATTCGGATTTTCAAAAATTAATAAAAAATACGCATGTTGAAAATGTATTATTCTTAAAAACAAAAATGAATATGCATGTTGAACAATGCACATACGTACTCCCTCCGTCCCGTTGGATAGTTTACGTACATTGTTTGCACGTATTTCGAGACTTCAATGAAATATAGTTTCATAATGTTTTTTCTTAATTTTTTTTTGATTAAAAGTTTAAACATGAATTTTTTTTCAGAATTTTTTTTAAAAAAAAGTATTATGGAAATATAATTTAAACGAGCATTGAAAAGCGTGCCGAAAATTAACGTAAACAATCCAGTGGGACGGAGGGAGTATTTTTTATTAAGTTTTAAAAGCTTAAATATGCATTCCTTAAATGCATGTTTCGTGATATTTTGAACAATTTTCGCGCATCTGCATATTTTGGGAAGTTTAAATCGAAAAGTGGGGTATTTTGAATATTTTTTCGATTTTTTTAACTTTACTGGGCCGTCACAAATGGAATGAGAAGTGGGTTCATGTAAATTAAAGTGGGTTTGAACATATATTATCTTTAGCCCAATCACTTTCCAACTATATATAGAGGATATATTATTTTTCACCTCATGCCATATTTTTCATCTCCAGGTTAAAAAACTGTAAGACAACTTTGAGAGGCTCTCAGATCTAATCAATAATATTTTAATCCGTTTACTATTCGATTTTCATATAGGTAAATTTTTAAATTTTTCTTTTATATTGGGTGCTATATAAGATTGGGGCTGATGTTCCTATGTACCTATGTTAACTAATTTTTTTAATGCGAATGCATGAGTGATATTATTGCAATAATAAAATTCTTTTAAAATATTACAACTACGGTATTAAAAATACACTATGCCATTTTTTGTGATTAGTAATTGAAAATTAAAAAGTTGTGTTCATATTTATGTTGAAGCCCCAAAAATATAAATTTATTTGTTACAAGATTGTTCTATCAAACTCCTCGTAAAAATATAAAAAGTTAGTATTATAAATATGAATAATTTAATTTTTTAAAGTTAATTTGAATCTATTCTATTTTAATACTACTCTTTCAATTAATAAGTATTTCTTAATAACTAAGTAGTTCTATTTTTTATATATTAAAATTTATTTAATTAAAATCATAATATTTTTAAATCACTTGATCAAAAATTGTGTGTATTTTTTAATATATGATTTAACTCAACAACAGATAAAATATTGGATACAAGAAGTAATTATTAATATAAAAAAATTGGACACCAAAATAACCTAAAAATTTCATCAACAAAAATTAGGTAAAATTCTTTCGATTAATAGAGTTTCAAAGAAGTGCTATACTTTTTTGGTTAATAGTGATAGGAAAATGCTAGAGTCCCCAAATATTGTTACAAAAATTGTTCCCAAATACTTTATAAATGATGATAAGATTAACTTAGGGAGTATTCATTTCTCATTACTTTGGTTAAACTAGTCTACTTCTAATCTAATATATATATAATGACTACCATACCCTTGTGCACAAGACGAATATTGTTTGGGTTTTTTTTACAGGGAAATGTTATTTCCAAAACATTTTTTTTATTTCCAAAGCAATGGAATGTGAAATTATCAAATTACCCATATATTAATCTTTTCAGGAGATGTTTATTGTAAATGAGGGGGGCAGTTTAGTATTTTCACTCAGCTCTGGAATAAAAAACTTGCTCTTGTAATAACATTTCCCTTTATACATTGTGATATCTTTTGTGTCACTATAGTATCCTCTTGACACTACATATGGCTGCTACAACACTAAACCATAAGATCAGCTCTGAACTGCATTTCTTTTTCCTCTTTTGGTCATAGAAACCTTCGGCCTGGGAACTGCAATTCTAACAAAATCGTCCATCACTTTGGGAAAGACTTCACTTGCATTTGTCACACTGGTCATCTTTGTTTTGACGTCCTTGCATGGCTTACAAACATACATATCCCTGAACCTTGTTCTCATCTCACTAGTCGCCGCTTTCTATTCTCAATATAGATAGCTAAATCCGGCCAATTAATTCTATCACATAACAACTTTTCAGGTTACAATGGTAATACTAATCTCTTTACTTTTTTTTCCTCTTTAATAAATTCCTCAGACTTGCAGCTAGCCTGTACAAATTTATCTCGAAAATAATCTCATGTATAGATTTATTCCTCCTGACATTTCAGAACTTTTCAACCTCACACTTCTTAACTAGTATCGTAACTACATAAATGAACTATTTCAAATAAAAACACTTCAGAACTGGGCTAATGATGAAAACACTTCAGTGTATGAAGTAACTATGGGTCTAATAGCGGATTAGGGGGAACATGCATAGTTATGGCTCGGAGTTTTCTTCGAGGCTTCGAGGTCGGCCAGTTTTCAGAAATATTTTCTTACCACAGAGAAGCCTGGTAGCCATAAAAACAGGTTCTGTTGTGTAGTTAAAGATCCTGGTGATCGTGGGTTGGTGATTTAATTAAATTCAAGGAAAAAATGTGTGGATGATAATCATGATATGTAACTAGTTGACATAGACGGAGGAGGAATCAGGCGATGGAGGGTTAACCAAGACTGAAGTCGTGACAATGTTTAGTCAAAAATTAGTGTAAATTTTTTAAGCCCTTGCTAACATCAAAAAATTTGTGTTAATCTAAAATTATGTCTAAGGGGTCGTTTGGTTCAGAAGTCGGTATGGGTTTGAAATCAGGAATCGTGTTAGACTCGTATGGGAATGTGGAATGATTCCTGAAATTATGTGTTTGGTTCAGTGCTGGAATGAATCTGTTTTATTTTAAATATAATCGATATTTCAGTTTTGATTCTAATATTATGTGCAAGTATACATTGTAAATTGAAATTAAATTATTACACAATACAAATAAAAATTTACTAAAAAAGTATATGATTAGTAAAATATAATTTAACCAACTAAATAATAATTTAATATTTTTAATAAATTAAATCTTATAAACTGGCATTAGATAAATATTATTATAATTTTATTTAAAATTAAATAATATATCAAATTTAAAATTTGTGTACATAAATTATATTTAATCGTGAAAATAAAGATGAATAATAGAAATAAATATGATACCTCATACCACTTCTTCATACCCGCCTCTCCCCCAAGGTATCAAATCTGATTTCAAGTGGGTTTCAGGTACGGGTTTCAGCGAATACAAATTATGAACCAAACATTAGGTATGAGTTTGGAATGAACAAAACCCATACCTGATACCCAAATTTTCCGAACCAAACGACTCCTAAAAGAGTGGAACAAGCAAATTAAAATAAGCCCTTGTGATAGTTACGTTATTTTCTATAGTAATTGTCAATGTAATTTGCTTTGAAACGATGAAGAGCATTGATTAATAAAATAAGCAAATTAAAGTCAAATAATAGTGGCACACCGAAGTCACATACATAAAAAAACTATAACCATGTCCATTTTTAAACTAGCCCATCTCGATTTATTTTATTTTTATTTATGCACGTATTTTATTAGTTTTCGTGTTTTCAGTTGTAGTTTAAAATATAAGAAATATAATAAAGCGATGTCCTAAGCAGAATTTGGAATCGAAATTCTACAAATATTCTTTTTTTAGAAAACTCAAATAAAGTCGTTATTGTGGGCATGTAGCCAAAAAAACATGTTGTTACGCATTGTTTTATGATGAATTCTACATTTTAATTTGTTGTGATCGAAATTCATGTTAAAATGAAGTTCATGCAAATATAATGTTATTTAGCTAAAAACGCTTATATTAGAGTGGAACGAATAATTTTAATTTAAAGTAAGTAGGGAATTAGGATACCACTAAAGTTTCTGACTAATTAAATGAAATATTAGAGAAAACTTAAAAAAATTTTGTACGAGCACATACTATGGCCCAACAGCATATACAATATTGTTTATTTTAGATCAATATCTTTACGTATATGAATGTTAGGAGAAAAGAAGAAATATCAGTAGTATTTAATAAGATATATTTTTGAGAGATAATTTTTTTTTGAAAAGTCGACAAATTTAAAAAGGTAGAAAACTTAATATTGATAAAAGTTACTTAATTTATCAATATATTCTTTTTCGTAGCAAGCGTAATATATTTTTATCGGTCTTTTACGGTATCAGTTCTCAAAATTGGTTTTGACATCTAATTTTCTATTATTTATATACAAATCATAGTTAAGTTTTTTGTATTTATTTGTAATACACATTATTATTACATTTAAGGAATTTTAATTTTTTTTCATAAATTATGATTAAAATTAAGAAATAAAATCACTGATTTCTTTTTTCAAACTTTAATGGGCCGTCACAAATGGAATGAGAAGTGGATCTATGCAAATTAAAGTGGGTTTGAACATATATTATCTTTAGCCCAATAACTTGAGATAGCCCAATCACTTTCCAACTATATACAGTACAGGAGATATTTAATTTTCACCTCGTGCCCTATTTTTCATCTCCAGGTTGAAAAACTGTAAGAAAACCAAAGCAAAGCAACTGAGAGGCTCTCCGAGATAATAACATTACGGTCTGGTTTGTTTCGTCAATTACGTTATTATATAGAAATTTTAACTTTCCTGTAATTGAGTTACAATTACAAGTTTTAATGTAATTAAAAAACTGTGTTTGATTTATTACTATACAACTATAAGTTACGTAGTTAAATTTGATAAGTAATTAACGTTTTTATATTTGATAGCTATGTAACTTGTGATGATTATGGTGGACCTGGTAACTAAATTTCAATATTTTGTGATAACTATAAAAACCTTAGAATTTGGAGTTCCCTTCACTCACCTAAAATACAAGAAACCAAACAGCATAATTACTTTTGATTCCAAGAAATTTCAAGTTAAATAGTTGGGTTACATCTATACAAACGAGACCTACAAGAAAAATGTTCAAAAGTATGTATTTATGGGGGTTTATGTGAGTAACTAGTGTAATTTTTTTATTTTTTTATTTTTTGCTAAATATTAATAGTGTAATTTTAATGTCATACTTTTAATTTTTTAATATATTTTATTATTAAAAAAAATTCTATTATTACAATAATGCCCCGCATTCATATTAAAAAATTAATTATACTCACTTAAATTATGTAAGTACTTAGAAGTATCAACCATATTAGGAAAATATATTAAATATATCCAAAATAATATATATATATATGTATATATATATATTCAATATATTTTCCTAATAAACTCCTTTTTCGGAATATGGGAAAAAATTGTATTTTGACAATATATTTTCATATTTAACTTGGTCTGTATTTTTTCAAAAGAATAGAAAAGTGGGGTATTTTTGACTAAATTTTAAGGTATTTTTACAAATATTTACTGAAAAGGAAAAATCGTAAAAAAACCTTTAAAAAAAACGTTATTGTCAATGATTTCACTAGTTACAAAATTACAATCGCTTAGGCCCAATCAAAAACAGACCCAAATATTAATCACAACAAGTTCAAGCCCAGTCTATATACCGGTAAACCAAAATAAAGAAGAACGAGATTATTTACCTTAGGTACTATTAATCTTTTTTGAAACAAAAGTACTATTAATCTTGTTACTATTTTTTATTTTAATATAATGTACCTGGAATATTTTCATATATTAAATTTTGCTTAAAATCATTTGACAAATCTGATAAAATATATGTAAATGACTAAAATATTTGAATAACCTAAATCGATCATAAATCTGGATACTAGATAATAAATATTGTTTGATAAATTAATTTACCTCCGTTAAGGAGTAAACAAATGTCCCCTAAGTTTATCGAGTAATCTGTTTCCATATATGCGGCTCAGCAGGGGTGTACGCGGTTCGAATCGGATCGGTTTTGGAATAAAAGTCGAACTAAACCGCGAATAGCGGTTTTAGAAAATTTACATCCACAACCGTATTTGCGAACTGCATCATTTGCGATTATTGCGGTTTGGTTGCGGTTATCTGCATCAGTTGCAATTATTGCGGTTCGGTTTGCGGTTCAACTACTTACTATAAAATATTAAGAATTACAAAAAAAAAATCAAAACATTAATAAAGTTAAGTTTGAGTTGCTTGATAACACTACAAGAAAACAAGATTAAATACAACCGATTCTGGTTGAAATTAAGGGTGCGGCTAAATACGACCGTATAAAACAATTTTGGTCGAAAATTGAAGTAAGAAATTGTGAGCTTAAAATTTAATCACCAGCAGTCCAATTAATCGTACTAAATTCGACCAAACACGACCGTTTTTACGCCGGTCGTATTTACCCCTTATTTTGTAGTGTAAGTTAACATTGAGAAAAAAAAACAAAGTCTCACGTATTAAAATATATAAACTACCTAACTACCTCAAACTCCATTCTGTTTGCTACCTGAACTCGCTGATAATAATAAAATATTAAGAGGAATTGAATAGGCTAATTAGTTCGAACCTTGAGTCATTAAAGTAATGAATTATACTTGAAGTTATAATAAAAAAAGTGTTAATCTATTAATCTTATAATATTGAATAATAAAATTTTTAACAAAATAAATGTATTTACCTATTAATTTATATTCTATATAATATATATTTTATTATAAATATATTTTATGATTTGCGGTTGCGATTTTGTGATTTTTAAAAATTTAAAATCGCATCCGCAACCGCAAATCATAATTATAAATACATTATTGAGACTACTATAAATTATAGTTCCAGAATTGATTTTTAAAGTTTTTTTTTTATAAAAAATTGAACATTAAATTTTATTTAGAAGAAAATAATTAAAAAAAATTGAGGCAACTATATTTCATAACAGTTTTAAAATACGTGTCGAGTCACCGTGACCTAATATAAAGAATTGGGTGAGTCTCCGTTCCCCAATATAAAAAATTGGGTGGGACAGAGGGAATATTATACTTCGACTTATTATACTTCATTTTAAATTATACCAAAAAATGGAAAAAGAAAATTAAATTATTTTAAATAATTTTTATTTTCTTAAAATAATTGTGGGATGCAAACTGTTACAGTATAAGGTATAGACCTAAAGTGAGATTCAAGATAAATAATGGGATGCATATTAAAATTTACATTTGCATATTAAACCTAAAATGAGATTCAACCAAAATTTTGGTATGCAAAGCGTAAATTAGTCATTATTGGTTGTATTTAGTAGAGAACGTTTTCCGGTTCAAAACTGAAAATCGAACTAAATCGTACATAAATTTGGTTTCGGATCAGGTCTTAATTCTTCCCGGCCTGATTCGCTACTTATTTTTTTAAAATTTTTTTAACATCATAGAAACGTAAGAACCGAACTGAATATATATAATATAATGTATTATAATTTTTTCCAATATAAAATTTTATTATGAATTTCAAGAAAACTGATATGTGATACTATAATATGCATTTTCTAAATATATCTAAAGTTTCGATTATTATAACTTTAAATATTTTTTTACTAAAATTTTACAAGTAGTTGAATGAAAAAAATATCTTACACTAATAAATTTTTTAACGAAGCCACGTGTGAACCAATAATCAATTTTCGGTAAATTTATAGTCGCTTAAATGCGATTTACCTTGGTTCACGTGGTTTGCAGGATATTCCGTGAGCCCGTTACTCTGTACGCACCCGAAAGATAGCGGCTGCAGATTAGTTATGATAAAAAAAATCACCGTTTTTTAAATTTAAAATGCAAAGAGTTAAGGTTAAAAGTAATGATATCAAAGTGAGATTCAGTCAAAATTTTGATATGCAAAATATTAATTAGTCACCAATAATTAAACTAATCAAGAATATCTTTTCTAATATAAACGTATAAATCATTAAATTAATCAGAAATACTCTTCAAACCATAACTTCATCTAGAGTTTGTTCAATTGTTTGATCCTTTTAGTGATCCTTCCTTGCTATAATTACGCGCATATAACATTAAACAATTTATTTTCGAGTTTGATTGTATTTTGCAAATTGATATTTTCTGCTCTCTATAAAGTTGATTACACATCAAATATATAAAATGTGTATAATAGTATTAATTTATCGAATCAGATTTCATTCTGATTGCCCTACTTAAAGCTTGAAAATATTATAATTTCTGGTAAATGGCGGCACTTCTACTAATAGAATTAAAATAATAAAAGTAATATTGTCCTACACATGTCTAATCAAAACTTTGAACTGAAATTATTAAATATAAAATCTTCAAAAGGAATTAAAAGTGAGAGTGAGTGTAAGACACTACGTAAAGTGCCTATTTTAATAATGTATTTTATGCGGTTTCATTTTAGTTTCATTTAATTATTAATTGATTAAAGTATATTGATTGTCTTTATGTGATGCCAAAAAATAAAGTATTACCATTTATCAAAAGAATTAACCAAATAAAATAAAGCATGATTGTTTTTAACTTCTGAAAGGCTACACAAAGCTCTTATTTGAACTTTTTTGTTTGGTGGATATTTTTTTAAACGATAAGATAGATATAGTTGGTAAATTATAAAAACTTAAATACAATTTATATGAAGTCATGGGACCCAATACCCAAGTCCAACAAGAAAACTTGTATAATAGGGGAAAATAAAAGAAACTCAATTTTTTTCTCGAATATTTTGAAATAATATTTTTTAAATACGATCATAAATATCCAAATGCAATATTTTTAAAACGTAAGCCTCACTTTTGGTTACAATAGTCCATCTTTTTTAGCAAATGCAATACTCCTACCGTACATTATATGTGAAAAGAATTGGATAATTAATACATTGTTCATAGAGTAGTTACTCCTACGGTATATTATATTTGAAAAGAATTGGATAATTAATAAACTGTTCATATAGTAGTTTATAAATATTTTAAGTTGGTGAATTTTACTTTAATTTTTTTTTCATAAAAATACATTCTCGTATATAAATTGTACCAAAATATAATAAAAAGAGTTTATTTCATACGATAAGGTTCATCACTTAACAAAGCTCATGTACTGAAAATTTAGATAATTAAATTTTAATATCGAAAAAAGAACTCCCGAAAAACAAAAATTAATATGATAACTTATCTGAAATATGAGCTTGAACGATTAACAATTATCCAAAATATCTATATTATATTATAATAGACGAAACATTAAAAGTTTGGTAGTCGGTCGGTCGGTTCTGGTTAAAATTACTTAATTACCCTTACTTAATTATTCTAATTCTAATTATTGGGTCGATCCATTCAAATTCTAATTAATATTGAAGTCAACTTCCTCTATTGTTTTACCAATTTCAATTTTATTTTATATGGAACTCTATATCATTATAATTTATATTAAATTCAACTTCTTCTCCCAATTTATATTTTAATTCATATCGAATTCTATATTATTCTAATTTGTTACTTCAGACTAAATTAAATTTAAGCAAACTAAATATAATTATTAAGATTTAGTTGATATATCAAATAATAACTAGTATAATAACCCGTGTGTCATTATCTAGAGTTTTTTATTTATCATGCAATTATAATGTTTGCAGGGCAATTTCAACAATATTCTTATATAGGTTCTTGAGTCAAATTTTGAAGAAATGGAGATAAAATTTCTCTCCAACAAGCTTCATGTCCCCCTCTATAACATTAGGAGTTTCGAATGCTTCCTCACTTTTAGGAGTGAAAATCCCCTCAACTATTATTATATTATATTTTCTTACCCGTTATTTTATATTTAATGAATGAATATAAACAGAGTAGTAAATGTATGTTTAAAACGAAACGATTAAACTTAATATGTAGAATGTCGTTAATATGTTTACAAATTAACATATATGTTGAATACAGAGTTGACCAAAATCTTGAATTTTATTTAAATAAACTATATGTACTAATCTATATTATTACTCAGTTCACTACTAACTTATAATTAACTTACTCAATTTAAAAAGATAAAAAATGCATAACTGAAATCAGAATAACTTGCAATCATAATGTACAATAATATAAAATTTACATTATTGTTAATATTAAAGTTGATTTTAATGAAAAATATTAGTTTTTAAAATTCAACGTATGTATGTATGAGAAAATGTTAGTTTTTTATTTACAGTCCTATTAACAAAGCAAAATTAAGTTATATGTATATGTGTGTGTTAGCATGTAAATTATTGTATGTTACATCTCTTAGTAAATTATGATGGTTTCAATTATTTATATGCTAAATATCTGATTTATGTACATATATAATCATTATTAACATCTAGTGAAATAATTGATTACTTAAATAAAATGCATTTATAATTATTAAAAAATTAAAATTATGTAATAAATAAATTGCTATAATTTATATATGGTATTCACATTATCACTGACAAACAATCCATATCCATTTTTTACGCAACCGAGTATCAATCATAGTTGTAACATAAAAATGAATTATATGTTTTTAAGACTTATTATTAATATTCATGATTTTTTTTAAGAATTCGAAAGAAAAAATGTATTTATATCGTTATTTAAACCGTTTTTAAGTTTTTTTTCATTACGACTCTAATATTTCTTCATATAATTATTTGATAACATTTTATACTATTCTTCTAAAATTAAAAATTTTCAGTTCGATAAAGTTTTATAAATATTAGTTGAACTCGTTAATTCTTCAAATTATTGAATAATATATGTTTTTTCCTTAAATAATATAAAATGCAATGAATAAAATGCTACAATATAGTATAGATATAACTTTTATTTGAATAATTCAAAATATCTGTACAATATTATTTTGATTAATGAATATTGTTGATCTATAAGAATCCTTTTCGAAAAATATCACGATCAACTATATTTAATAAAATAAAAGATTATAATTACTAATAACTCATATTTTTACCCTAATTAATATATGTAAATCAATTACCTTTTTCAGCTAAAATACAGTTTTTTTATTTTTCCCAACTAATACTCTCATTTTCCTAAAACATCACGAACATTTTAATGCAATAAAAGATTAAAAATATTACAATTGATAATAACCAAACAATTAACTCTATCAACTAAAATTCATCACCTTTTCTATTTTAAATAACAATTTTTTTTCGAAATAATTCATGTAATTTAAATTAAATTTAAAAATTATGTAATATTAAAAAAAATCTTGGCCGGCATGACGAGTGGTGATTAGAAATCTTGTTGCCTGTATTGTCAAAAGTAAAGCAACACTTATGAGAATCCTAAACAACATAATTATACTTAAATTTAGTTTTTTACTTAAGTATAATATTTACACTTGTTTCTTATATATAATAGTAGCTTAAATCCCGTGCGATGCACGGATTCCCGTAAATATTTAATTTTTTTTATTTATCCCGTTATATTATAATTTCAAAATATTTATATAAATATATAATAATAATAATAAATTTATAAAAAAATAGTAGGATAACATATGGTCGTAGTTTAGTAGGATAAATATACTATATCTAGTAGTTTAACAATTTATTAGTTTAACGTATATATAACACTACTTTTTTAATATTTTTAATAATAGAATAAGCTGTGGTTGCAGTTTAGTAGAATAAGTAGACTATGTGAGTATTAGTTTAATAATTTAGTAGTTTGGCGAATATATAACACTATTTATTTATTTTTTTAGTAACCAAATTTAGGGAATAACCGTTGAACCAAACCATACCCCATTCTGGTTATTATAGAAGTACTAGCTTAAAACCCGTGCGATGCACGGATAAACAATTTTTTTAATATTATATATTTTTTTTTAAAAAAATTAAAATTAAAATCTTAAATTTGTTCATTAAAATTTTTTTATATTTACTTTTTTAAAATGATATAACTTCATGATAATTATATTAATACACGTATATGTTGATATATTTTTTTAGAATATTTAAACCTATTTAAGATAATTGTATTGATACCGGGGGAAATAATATTATTATAGTCATTTTATAGTTTTTTTAGAGTAAAAATACAATATCTCCATTATGTTAAAACTTTAACAAAAATATTATTTTAGAGAGGTTATTACTTAATTGATAAACTATAAAAACTATTTGAAAAAGACAATAGTACTGATTGAACGATACAGTTGTTAGAAAATGGAAAGTTTGAGGCATGTTTTAGACATGTTCTTGATGTAATTTCCTAAAACTAATTGTTGGAAGTAGTTCCTTGTTACGAGGACTTAAACTTTCATGTTTGGATCTAAGTCATTTTCTTAGTGTAATCCATAAAGAAATTGAGTTTAAGTTAGTAGCTTGAAATGTTTAATTAAAATATTTACTGACTTATTATATTGTTTTAATGTGAATATTGTATCCGTTGATGAACAGTGTGGATTATCCGTTGAAGTTCAATTTGGATTATCCGTTGATGCTCAATGTGGATTATCCATTGAAGTTCAATTTTGATTATCCTTTGAAGTACAATTTGGATTATCCGTTGATACACAATGTGGATTATCCGTTGATGCACAATGTGGATTATCCGTTGATGTACAATGTGGATTATCCATTGATGCACAAAATGGATTATCCATTGATGGAATTGCTGAGTGCATTATCCATTGATGCTAAGTGTAAATCCTGATGGGCTAAATCCTGATACCGACTGTTACGTTTCTGAAAATATTCATTAAATGGAATTTAAGTCAGAATATTTATTTTAATTAATGTAATATATTCAGTTATATTTTGGGATGTAATATATATACTGAACAAAACATTGTGGAATATAGAGGTTGATTGACGTTGAAATATACATACGTAAAAAAACCCTAGCTATCATCTTCTTCCTCTTTTTCTGTCCTCCAAACTTATACAGATTAGCATAGGTTTTTTGGCGACTGAGATCAGATCGCTGTTTGTACATCGAGTTGCTGTGAACCGGTGTGATGTTGCTGTTTTATCCTGGGAGGGTTATTGCGGTCTCTGAACACAGTAAGTGAGGGCAATAAACTCTTCAAGAACAACCTCTTTCTCTCGAGGGATTGGTGACTCAGCTGTGATTGAAAGCTTCATTACGCTAAGTTTTCTTTCCCTTCTTAATTTTCTTTTACAGTTGCTGATTATATTTTATTTACGACCTTCGTGTTTTATTTTCATTATTGGTACTATTGCCTTATTCTTGTTATTGATTATATAAATGTCTCATTGTGTTAGTATAGTAGTTATATACTATTGTTGATACTTTCCCAACAACAATTTTATTTATCATTTTTATGTGTGTTTTAATAATAATAATAATAATAATAATAATGTTTAGTTAAAAGTTAATTTTTGGTTCATATTAATAAGACACGAATTATGCTTTATCTGATATTGATTTGATTTATCCCATATTAGAGTTTACATTATTTTATTTTAGCCTGAAGCTCATTACTACGACCAAGTCCAACTAATTATTTTTAGTTTAATTCTAATAATTTATTTCCGGATCAATAAGATAATTTTGTTTTAGCCCAGATAGGTAGTATATATGATTTTGTTTTCGTTGGTCGAATTATATTTTGATTTTATTTTTGTGTCATTTTGGATCAATTGTATAATATTTTTTTTATCTTAGATGACTAATCTATATTATTTTGTTTATCCTAATTTTATTGTATAGTTTTTTTTTCCGGATCAATAATATTTATTATTTTATCTTAGAGCAAGTCCAACAGCTCCCTTATATGATCTCTTAACTTCAATTATAAGGATTTTGACAAAAAATGGCACTCTAAAAGTGAGGGCAATAAACTCTTCAAGAACAGCCTCTTCCTCTCGAGGGATTGGTGACTCAGATGTGATTGAAAGCTTCATTACGCTAAGCTTTCTTTCCCTTCTTAATTTTCTTTTACAGTTGCTGATTATATTTTATTTACGACCTTCGTGTTTTGTTTTCATTATTGGTACTATTGCCTTATTCTTGTTATTGATTATATAACTGTCTCATTGTGTTTGTATAGTAGTTATATACTATTGTTGATACTTTCCCAACAATCTTGAAGAGGTTAGTTGTTATATAGCTATTTAACGAGATGGTTAACGAAACTGATACTCCTGTTGGTGAGACTCCTGTTATTGTTGGTTCTGGTTCTGGAGTTACTGTGTCCACCATAGATTGGACCAAGTACAGATTTCCACAACCTATTGATTTATCGGGCATGCCGGATAAATTCAGTGGGGGGGGCTTCTTTTTCTCGCTGGCAGAAAAAGATGAAGCTCTGGTTAACTGTTAAGGGTCTATGGCCGGTGGTACAGTATGATCCTCCTGTTGTGGATCAAGAAAAGCCTGAATCTATGACTGTTTATGCGCTATGGGCTGAGAAGGATGGGGTGGCTAGGGCTGCCATTCTGGCTGCTTTAGCGAACACTTTGTTCGATGTTTATTCATCGGATGCTTATAGTGCTAAACAGTTGTGGGAAAAGCTGGACCAAACCCATAATACTGATTCTCAAGGTCTTGAGAAGTATTCTGTGGCGAGGTTTCTTGAGTTCAAGCTGGTAGATACCAGGTCCATGACTGAGCAAGTACATGAGTTTGAGATGTTGGTGCATGCTTTGGGTGAGTCTGGAATGGACTTACCTGAGAAGTTTAAGGTGATGGATGTGATTGAAAAACTCCCTAAGTCTTGGGAGGAGTTTGCTCTCTCCCTGAAAAGACAGAAAGGAGAGATCACATGGACAAACCTTATGTTGGACATCTCTGTGCAGGAACAACACAAGTCCAAACAAGGACATGTGATGCTTGTTGAACATGGGAGTAGTTCGAAGGCGAACGTAGTGACTGTTGGGCAGAAAAGGAAATCTGTCGGTAAGAAGGAAAACACTAAAATGAAAAATGACAAGAACAAGGCTAAGAAACCAAAGACAAACAAACCTTGTTGGTCTTGTGGACAGGCTGGTCATTGGAGTAAAGACTGTCCTGTGAAGAAAGCAAAGAAAGCTGGAGTGGTAGCTCAAGCAAACACTGTGCTTGGACTTGCAACTACTAGTGGGCCTGTGGCTAACATGGTTGTTGGTGAGGTTGTTGCCTCTGAAGCCAACGACGGGTATGTTAACTACAACCCTAAACTACTTTCCACTTATCTGTCTAATGAATGGTTGATTGATACTGGAGCTAATGTGCATATTTGTGCTGATATTACTCTGTTTGTATCTTATCAACAGACTCATGGAGTGACAGTGACGATGGAGAATGCTAGTGCTGCTCAAGTGCTTGGAATAGGAAACGTGGACATGAAGTTTGCTTCTGGGCGGATTCTATCTCTCACTAGAGTGCATCATGTTCCCTCTATTCGTAGAAATATTATTAGTGGAAGCATTTTAGTTAAAAATGGCTTTGAACTTTCTCTCAAATGTAATAAAGTGGTTATTACACATACTGGTTCTTTTTATGGCAAGGGTTACTTGTCTGACGGTTTATTTTTAATAAATTTGGAGCCTGTTTTGGGCAGTTTTATTAATGATAGTGTTGCACCTTCTGTTAATTGTGTAGAATCATCTGATTTGTGGCACTTACGACTTGGTCATTTAAATTTTGGTGCTCTAAAGAATATGATGATTTTAGAGTTGATTCCAAAGCATGCCATTGATAAGAAAACTAAATGTCAAGTATGTGTGACTGCTAAATTAACAAGGAAACCATTTCATAATGTTGTTAGGGATTCTGACTTGTTAAATTTAGTACACACAGACATATGTGAATTTGGTGGTGTGTTGACTAAGGATCATTGTAGATATTTCATTACCTTTATAGATGATTGTAGTAGATATTGTTATGTTTATTTACTTAAACATAAAGATGAAGCACTAGATAAATTCATTATGTTTAAAAATGAAGGTGAAACACAAACTGGTAAAGTACTTAAAAGGTTGAGGTCAGATAGAGGTGGTGAGTATACGAGTACCTCATTTAATGAATTTTGCGCAAGCAATGGTATAGTTCATGAGGTGACTCCTCCATACACACCTGAGTCTAATGGGGTGGCAGAGCGAAAGAACAGAACTTTTAAAGATATGATTAACAGTATGCTGATTAATTCGGGGTTGCCTAAGTACATGTGGGGAGAGGCTCTGAATACGGCTAGCCATATTCTGAACAGAGTCCCTCTGAAACACATGGATAAGACTCCTTATGAATTATGGAGAAAGCGTAAAACTAGTTTGAGTTATGTTCGTGTGTGGGGGTTCCTTGCCAAGGTGCTTGTCCCTGAACACAAGAGAAAGAAACTAGGACCGAAAACTGTTGATTGTGTCTTTCTGGGCTATCTTGAAACCACAATTGCTATGAGATTTTTGGTTTTAAAATCTGACATAGATGGTATTGTGGCGAATACAATCGTTGAGTTTCGTGATGCAACATTCTTTGAAGATGTGTTCCCTATGAAGACTGGTATACCACAAGATACTTCTGATGATGATCCCACTCGCACATCGAGTTCCATTCCCGATCATGTGGAAAGGATGACGAATGTGGGGGCGGATCCTAGTAGTAGCTCTACTCCTAACGAAGTAGAGGAACCTAGAAGGAGTAAGCGTGCAAGGCTAGTCAAGGACTTTGGAAGTGATTACATCACTTACAATGTCGAGGACGAATCTTTAACTTTCCGTCAGGCCATGGATTCTTCGGAGTCAAGGCACTAGAAAGGCGCTGTGAAAAGTGAGATGGACTCTATTGTTTCTAATGGAACATTGAAGTTAGTCGATCTCCCTCCTGGGTGTTCTACTATAGGATGTAAGTGGATTTTCAAGAGGAAGTTAAACCATGATGGTTCAATAGATAAGTACAAGGCTAGGCTAGTTGCTAAGGGCTTTAGGCAAAGAGAAGGAATTGACTATTTTGATACATACTCTCCTGTTGCTAGAATGACAACAATCAGATTGCTTATTGCATTGGCTTCTGTACATGGTCTTATCATCCATCAGATGGATGTAAAGACAACTTTTCTTCATGGTGACCTTGAAGAAGAGATTTATATGGATCAACCTGAGGGATTTGTTGCTTCTGGTAACGAGAGGAAAGTATGTAAGTTAGTCAAATCCATTTATGGCCTAAAACAAGCTCCTATAGACTGGCACAAGAAGTTTGATGAAACTGTTTTGAGCTTTGAGTTTTTAGTTAATGAAAGTGACAAGTGTGTCTACTATAAGGTTAGAGGAAATGAATGTGTGATTGTGTGCCTATATGTGGATGATATTTTGTTATTTGGAACCAATATTGAGATTATTAATGAGACAAAGAGTTTCTTAAAAAGGCATTTTGAGATGAAGGATACGGGTGAAGCTAGTGTGATTCTTGGGATCAAGTTGACTCGATCAACCGATGGAATAACCTTGACACAATCTCATTATATAGAGAAATTTATACTTGAGAAGTATGGTTATTCAAATTGTAGAATCGCTTGTACTCCATTCGATCCTAAAGTTGGCCTTATCAAGAATAGTTCAGGTATTCCTGTGTCTCAGTTAAGGTATTCTCAGATTATTGGGAGTTTGCAATATCTTGCTAATGTGACTAGACCAGATATTTCTTATTCTGTGTCTAAGTTAGCTAGATATACAAGCTGTCCAAACAAGACTCATTGGGAGGCACTGGATAGAGTTCTTAGATATCTCAAGGGAACAATTTCTCTTGGTTTGCATTATCGGAGATTTCCGGGGGTACTCGAGGGGTACAGTGATGCAAGTTGGATAGCTAAGAAATCCGGGTCCAATGGAGTGACTGGATATGTGTTTACCTTTGCGGGTGGAGCAGTGTCCTGGAAGTCTTCTAGACAGACTTTGATTACTCGGTCTACTTTTGAGGCTGAGTTGTGTGCACTTGATGCCACGGGGACGGAGGCTGAATGGTTACATGGACTCATGAGCATGTTACCTGTAGTAAGCAAGCCGCTTCCTGCCATTTCTGTTCATTGTGATAGCCGTACAACTATCGACAAAGTCAAAAGTGTTAAGTATAATGCTAAAACAAAGAGACACATCCAAGTTAGGCTTAAGTCTATAAGGGGTCTTGTGTCTGATAGGATTATTGCTATAGAGTTCATAGGAACTCAGAATAATATAGCTGATCCGCTGACTAAAGGGCTTGAGCATGCTGTAGTCCTTAAGTTTAGGTTGGGGATGAGACTGATAACCCATCATAATTCATCAACAGCGGGAACCCAATACACCTGAGAGGAGATCCCTCGAAGTGTATTCAATGTGGTAATAACAAGTTATAAGGATGAATTGGTAGTATCTCTACCATATACATTTAGATACTTATGTATCTAAGTCTATCCCCTGTAAACCTTTAGAGGTACTTAGACTGCTAGTTAGCAAGAGTTTTAAACAAACTCTGATTGTAACAGTTTTGGATCAGGATTTAATAAATTCTGATGGACCAAATACTGTGTCAGAATTTGTAAACTCTGAATGGGGTCAAGTCGAAAGACGAGATGTTAGCAGTACATCTTTGGAGATGCCCAGCTAAGCGAATGCAATTGTGTGGTCGCAATTAGAGGAAAGGGTTATTCCTTGAAGCATTCGACTAACAGGATCGAGACAAGACCATAATATCTCTAAGCCGTAGATCTGACCATAGCCTTTGACTTGTCGTCGTCTATGCAGTGTGGTTACACTTCACGGATAAAGATTCAAGGTGAAATATTCCATCTATATCCGGTAGCCATCGAAGTAGAGGACTTAGGAGGGTTCAAACCCGGGAGGGTACCGACTCTGAAAAGCAAGTCATGATAAAATCTGATATGCAATTCTGTATGGATTTGTGGGGGATTGTTAGAAAATGGAAAGTTTGAGGCATGTTTTAGACATGTTCTTGATGTAATTTCCTAAAACTAATTGTTGGAAGTAGTTCCTTGTTATGAGGACTTAAACTTTTATGTTTGGATCTAAGTCATTTTCTTAGTGTAATCCATAAAGAAATTGAGTTTAAGTTAGTAGCTTGAAATGTTTAATTAAAATATTTACTGACTTATTATATTGTTTTAATGTGAATATTGTATCCGTTGATGAACAGTGGGGATTATCCGTTGAAGTTCAATTTGGATTATCCGTTGATGCTCAATGTGGATTATCCGTTGAAGTTCAATTTTGATTATCCGTTGAAGTACAATTTGGATTATCCGTTGATGCACAATGTGGATTATCCGTTGATGCACAATGTGGATTATCCGTTGATGCACAATGTGGATTATCCGTTGATGTACAATGTGGATTATCCATTGATGCACAAAATGGATTATCCATTGATGGAATTGCTGAGTGCATTATCCATTGATGCTAAGTGTAAATCCTGATGGGCTAAATCCTGATACCGACTGTTACGTTTCTGGAAATATTCATTAAATGGAATTTAAGTCAGAATATTTATTTTAATTAATGTAATATATTCAGTTATGTTTTGGGATGTAATATATATACTGAACAAAACATTGTGGAATATAGAGGTTGATTGACGTTGAAATATACATACGTAAAAAAACCCTAGCTATCATCTTCTTCCTCTTTTTCTCTCCTCCAAACTTATACAGATTAGCATAGGTTTTTTGGCGACTGAGGTCAGATCGCTGTTTGTACATCGAGTTGCTGTGAACCGGTGTGATGTTGCTGTTTTATCCTGGGAGGGTTATTGCGGTCTCTGAACACAGTAAGTGAGGGCAATAAACTCTTCAAGAATAGCCTCTTTCTCTCGAGGGATTGGTGACTCAGCTGTGATTGAAAGCTTCATTACGCTAAGCTTTCTTTCCCTTCTTAATTTTCTTTTACAGTTGCTGATTATATTTTATTTACGACCTTCGTGTTTTGTTTTCATTATTGGTACTATTGCCTTGTTCTTGTTATTGATTATATAACTGTCTCATTGTGTTAGTATAGTAGTTATATACTATTGTTGATACTTTCCCAACAACAGTTTTATTTATCATTTTTATGTGTGTTTTAATAATAATAATAATAATAATAATAATGTTTAGTTAAAAGTTAATTTTTGGTTCATATTAATAAGACACGAATTATGCTTTATCTGATATTAATTTGATTTATCCCATATTAGAGTTTACATTATTTTATTTTAGCCTGAAGCCCATTACTAAGACCAAGTCCAACTAATTATTTTTAGTTTAATTCTAATAATTTATTTCCGGATCAATAAGATAATTTTGTTTTAGCCCAGATATGTAGTATATATGATTTTGTTTTCGTTGGTCGAATTATATTTTGATTTTATTTTTGTGTCATTTTGGATCAATTGTATAATATTTTTTTTATCTTAGATGACTAATCTATATTATTTTGTTTATCCTAATTTTATTGTATAGTTTTATTTTCCGGATCAATAATATTTATTATTTTATCTTAGAGCAAGTCCAACAGCTCCCTTATATGATCTCTTAACTTCAATTATAAGGATTTTGACAAAAAATGGCACTCTAAAAGTGTCTTAGTACTTCCTTATATCACTAAGATATGAGATTTATTCTTTATCTTTAAGGAACTTCTAGTGCTCCCTTAAAAATTTTTAACAATAAAAAATTCTTTTATCTCTCTTCTTTTTACATTTATCTCTCTCTTTATTCCACTTTTTGTCCATATCTTTTCAAATTTATTAATATAATAATAATAAGGAAGGAAGATAAGGATTATTGTTGGAGTTAAAATTCAAAATTATGTCTTAAATCACTAAGAGTTAATATTTTATAATATTTATAAGGAAACCACTAGAACACTGTTGGACTTGCTCTTAACCCGATAATTGTATTTAGTTTGCTAAAATTATTTTTTGTCTGGAATATTAATTAAAATAATATAGAACTAAATATGAATTATAATTTAAAACTTGTGGAATAAGTTGACTTTAATATTAATTAATAATAATATAGAGTTCGATATGAAATAGAATTTAGATTGTTAGAGGATGTTGAGTATAATATCAATTAGAATTTAAATTGACTGATCCACCAACTGACTAAATTAGATTTAAAATAATTAACTAAGGGCAGCAAGTACCGCCCGACCGACTACCAAACTTTTAATGTGAGTATCTTGATTGACTGTAAAGGGAAATAGGTAAAGAAGCCAAGCACTCCGTGTTGAAAGGAGTTAGCCGAGAAGGTTGTTTACTCGCTCAATATTATACATTGAGGAAGTTTACTTGCATTATAGCGGTTCCTTCTGATCCTAGAAAATGTCCGAAAAAACCTGTTACGGAACCGTTGCAGAAAAAGATCCCTTCCCCCCTTTAAAAAATGATGAATATGAAGTCCGGGGGGCTGCGAGTACCATGGATCCGACTCCCAATCGGGTTGCCTTCCCAGGTCTCGCCGGTCTTGCCTGTAGGTTATGATGTGCCTTGAGATGGCCGTATCTGGAAGAAGGTCAAGAAGATCATGCCTCAGAAGAATTATGAAGAAACTTGGAGTTGAATAAATCTGTTTTAGGAAAAATGTTCTAAGTCAAGATCTTTACAAGTCACAAATTTAGTGTTATAGAAAAGTCATTCGAGAACTCCAAATGACTTGTCGAGAAGTCAGGAAAGGTACTAGAGAACTCACAGAGATATCGACAAGCCAAATTGAAGATATGGAGATTGGAGATATCGACAAGTCATTTCTTCACTAGAGAACTCAGAGTTATCGACAAGTCAACATTTATTAGAGAACTCTGAGTTATCGATAAGTCAAATTCCACTAGAGAACTCAGAGATATCGATAAGTCAAATTTCACAATATGAAGTGCGTTGAAGGTGTTATATAATTAAATAATTTAGTGAAAGTAATAAATAAGGACAATTCGGTAAACTCAGCGTGTACCAAAAAACAGGTACCGTACCAAAACTTTCAATATTTCATCTTTTATATATAACTAGTATGTAACCCGTGCGATGCACAGTTGCTTTTATCATATATATTGTAAATTCTAATTTTGATTATACCTCTCAAAGAATACTAATTTTTTTATAATTTTAATATGTTACCAGCAGGATTCGAACCTTATACCTCTTAAATAATACTAATTTTTAAGAATAAATCTAACGATCAACAACGATCGACAACCAAATTTTCAATGTTTCATCTTTAATATAATAGTATTGATAGAAATATAATATAAGTGTCCTATTTTAAATATAATTGAACTGATAGACGATTAATTTTAGGTGTTCTGTTTTAAATATAATATGAAGTGTCATAATAAAAGTGTCTTATTTTAAATATAATAGAATTGATAGACGAGTAATTTTAGGTGTCTTATTTTAAATATAATATTAAGTGTCCTATTTTAAATATAATAGATAGACCAACAACCAACAACCAAATTTTTAATGTTTCATCTTTAATAATATAACTAGTCTAAAACCCGTGTGATGCACAGATTATTTTTAATATTATATAATTGTTTTGAATTTAATTTGAAGTAAAAATTTTAAGTTTTGAAACTTATTTATTTGAAATTTTAATAATATGATTTGATAATGCTTATTAATATACACATAGTTGTATAAGTTAGTGACATTACAGTTTTAAAAATAATTTAATGATTAAAATTTATATTTTTATTGATAGTTATAAGCGCGTTTACGAAAGATTATTATTTTTAATTAAAAGTTAAATTTTAGTTGAGATCAATAGTATACGAACTGTCATTACTCTGTTCACCGATCAAATCCAACTAACTATATTCAAATTTATGTTTGTTTAATAAGTTAAAACCCGAATCCATTTTAAATTTTATGTATCAATGGCAACAAATTTATGTTAGTTTGAGTCCCATTATATTAACCAAATCCATCTAATTATATCTACTATTTTATTTTTATTTTTTTTAGCCCAGGTTGATTATTATTTTATTTTAGACCAAATGGATAATATGTATTATTTTGTTTTAGTTTGATGACATTATATCGCCCCACAAATTTCCTTTCAAATTTTTATTCTTGTTAAGGTCTGGTCCAATAATATAATATTTTTAGCGGGATCAATAATATTTATTATTTTATTTTAGCCCGATTCTTCAAATACAACTACCTATATGTAAATTTTATTAATATTTTAGTTAAAATTTGATCAATAGTATAATTTTGTTTAGCCCGGCCGGGTGAATTTTACATTTTATTTTTGTTTTAACGAAAATCATTAGACATATTATAATTTTGTAATGAATATTTTTCTATTTATGAAAGTGTTTTATTTTAAATAATACTATAATTATGGTGACCAGACCGACTACCAACAAAACTTAGATTGTTTCGTCTTTAATATAATAGTATATATAATATAGGAGATAGATAGATTAATAGATAGATAATCAACAAATATTTAAAAGAATTGTGCATAATATTTTTAGAAAAAGATTTGTTTTATTTGAAGAAAATAAAAAAGAGAACATGTTTTATTTAAAAAATGTATAGATTAAAAAGAATTGTCTATAATATTTGTAGAGAAAGAGTTGTTTTAGTTGGTGAAAATAAAAAAAACAACGCATTTTACTTATAAAGGTAATTGGTTAGATATTAATTAAGTAAGGGCATTTGAGTAAAATATTAAAAAAAATTTAAAAATTGGAAATTATGTAATTGAAGTCAGTACCGTAAAGTTTCGTATTTAATATAATAATATAGATAGATAAATATTAAATATTTTTTTTCCTATTTTGTTTATGTAATTTAATTGTAAGATAATACTTACTTTAAGTATATTTGTCTTTACATTAATAAATCCCACGGGAGGATAATTTATGATTATGCCTCATGAGTCACAGCCTGTCGCTTAAATGCGGTTTATCTTGGTTCACGTTGTTTGCAGGCTATTGCGTGAGTCCGTAGGGTTTACCAAGTGCGTACCCGAAGAGTAGCGGCTGCGGGTTACCTACGATAAAAAAAATTATTATTCTATTTTATTAAATAAACTTGTCTATGATATTTAGAGAAGTTGTTTTAATTGAGAGAAATAAAAAGGTTACGTTTTATAGTAGGTAACGACTTTTATTTCTTTTTCTATTATAATTCGATTACTAAGGGTGTGATATTTAAAGAAATTGTTTTAATTTAGAAAAATAAAAAAGGTAACGTGTTATAATTGAAAATGATTTTTATTTCTTTTTCAATTATAATTCGATTGCTAAGTCTAATAAAACTTTTAAATAAAATAAGGATAATTCAGTAAATTCAGCGTGTACCAAAAAACAGGTACCGTATCAAAACTTTCAATGTTTCGTCTTAAAAAAATAATTAAAAATGGAAATTATGTAATTGAAGGAAGTACTGTAAAGTTTCGTATTTAATATAATAATAGAGATAGATAAATAATTCGAATTCAAAAATCAAATAATTTTTTTTCCTATTTTGTTTATGTAATTGAATTGTAAGATAATAATTACTTTAAATATATTTGTCTTTACATTAATACTAAAAATTATATAAAACAAATATTTTTTAATGTGGACCCCGTAAAAAAATATATCTGCGACAGGTACTTGTTAGAGATGCAGATGATTTTGACTTTTGCATTGTTTCAAGAAGAGAGGATTTTGCATTATGAGATGAGATTATTATTGTTGTCGAGTAATAGGGATGATGATGCTAAGTTATTTTTGTAAAGTAATTAAGAATTTATTAATTGTTAAAGTCAAGGAGTTTAACAAAGTCTTTAAGTAAAATAATAATTAAATAAAATAAACAATTAAGCAGTTGAAAGAGGTAATTTATTAGTTATTGGTGGTTATAATATTATTATTATATTTTATTAAATAAACTTATCTATGATATTCAGATAAGTTGTTTTAATTGAGAGAAATAAAATGGTAACGTTTTATAGTTGGTAACGGCTTTTATTTCTTTTTCAATTATAATTCGATTACTAAGGGTGAGATATTTAGAGAAATTATTTTAATTTAGACAAATAAAAAAGGTAACATGTTATAATTGAAAACGATTTTTATTTCTTTTTCTATTATAATTCGATTCCTAAGGCTAATAAAACTTTTAAGTAAAATAAGGATAATTCTGTAAATTCAGCGTGTACCAAAAAATAGGTACCGTACCAAAATTTTCAATGTTTCGTCTTATATATAATAGTAAATTTTATTAAATAAAGTTGTTTGTGATATTTAGAGAAGTTGTTTTAATTGAGAGAAATAAAAAGATAACGTTTTATAGTTGGTAACGACTTTTATTTCTTTTTCTATTATAATTCGATTACTAAGAGTGTGATATTTAAAGAAATTGTTTTAATTTAGAAATATAAAAAAGGTAAAGGTAACGTGTTATAATTGAAAACGATTTTTATTTCTTTTTCTATTATAATTCGATTCGTAAGACTAATAAAACTTTTAAGTAAAATAAGGATAATTCAGTAAATTCAGCGTGTACCAAAAAACAGGTACCGTACCGTACCAAAACTTTCAATGTTTCGTCTTTTATATAATAGTAATAGATAGATATAAATTGTGTCTTAACCCGAGGCACATTATATCAATTAGAATAATTTATATCAATAATTTAATTTAGTTTGCTTAAATTGATTTTAGTCAGAAATATCAATTACAAAAATATATAACTAAATATGAATTAGAATTTAAAATTGGTTCAAGACGTTGACTTTGATATCAACAATAATGATATAGAGTTTGATATGAAATATAAATAAATTGATAGAGGAAGTTTACTCCGTTATCAATTAGTATTAGAATTGACCGATTGACCAATTAGAATTATAATAATTAACTAAGGGTCTAAGGATAATTAAGTAATTTCAGCAAGTAACGACCGACCGACTACCAAACTTTTAATGTTTCGCCTATTATAATATAGTATAGATTTGATAATAAATAGAGAAAACGTTTCCCTTAAAAAAAGAAAGGTTAGTGGTGGAATAACTCGTGATACTCCCTCCGTCCTTTTTAATTGTTTATATTTCTTAGAGAGTGTCTGACACGCATTTTAAGGTGCATATAAAGTATAGTTCTGTATTTTTTTTTTACAATTTTGTTTTTTTGAATAAAAATTAAAACATTCAACTTTTATTCAGAAAAAAAAATTGTAAAAATAAGTTACATAACTATATTTTTTACGTACCGTAAAATACGTGCCACACACTTTCTCATAAATATAAATAATCGGAAGGGACTGAGGGAGTATTACTTATTACGTTCATCATGTACTTACATTTAAGTTCCTAAATCTGGGCAAAAAAAAGTTCCTAAATCTGAAATTTATCCGTAATTTTTCAAAATTTAATATATTTTTTTAAGAAATGATAGGTTCCCCAAATTTTTTCCCCAAAAACTTCCCCAAAAGCTAATGTGGCGTATAATAAATAGCAACTTTCCTGAATATAATATGGTAACCCGCGTGTAAGTGAAAATTTTGGAGAAGAATTTTGGAATACAGCACTACTCTATTTTTTTTTGTAAAGATCCTACAAGTGAGGAATGGAACATATTTTCACCGAGAAGTTTGGTCTTCATAAGGATTTGGTGAAAAAAAGTTGTTTCCATAAGCTACGATAGCTTAACGTCATTTGATTACTCTTTTTCATGATACAACTTTTGAACTTCATATGAGTATTCCATCTGCATGTGGTTTAAAGTGTGCAGTTAAAATAATTATTTTTAAAAATTTCTGTTCATGAATTTTAGTTTAAATTATATATTTTAATTCAGAAAAATAATTATTTTTAGTATTTTAAAATATGTGCAGGAAAGTCAAACGATAAATATATAATATAAAATTGGTCACTCACTTGTAGCAAAGTAATCACAGTATAAAAACAAATAAATGATTATCTTGATTATATTAAATCCTTTGATAGTACAATCATTTATATATTAACAACTAGTTAGAAGTATTAATCAGTGGTAATCTTATAATATTAATACTTTCGGCTTAATCATGTCTAATCAACATAACCAAATCTTGATACTTTTAGCTGGACTCGAGTACTAACTACGTGCGCACGCGAGCCATGATTTTGTCCAAATTAATTATCCCAAGAAATTTAGTTAACCAATTTAATTAAGTGACTCATTTACTATTATTATTGATGACTTTAATTTGAATGTTTTGGGAAAGAATGATACTTAATCCTTCAGCAAATACAAGTCCTCCTTCCCTTGTTTTTTAGCCAATTGCTTGATTTTTTGACACACATATAAAAATGTTTTGATCACATAAATAATTTTTTTAGTGACATAAAAAAATTCTCAAATATATTATAAATAATACTTCCTCAGTCTCTTCCAATTGTTTACATTTCTGAGGAAGTGTTCGGCACGCATTTTAAGGTGCATAAAAAGTATAGTTATGTAACTTTTTTTTACAATTATCTTTTTCTGAATAAAAGTTGAATGTTTTAATTTTTATACAGAAAAACAAAATTGTAAAAAAAAATTACAGAACTATACTTTATATGCACCTTAAAATGCGTGTCAGACACTTTTTAGAAAAATGTAAACAATTGAAAGGGACGGAGGGAGTAACTTTTATCATAATAAGACCGTACCCGCATGTGTATCCACAAATTAAATTTTCACACTTATGCTGTCATATTATTTTTATTTTTTTGACTAATATGACTTATATGTCTGCCTTACAATTGAGTATCTGTTCTAACAACTCTTGGGGTGAGCGAGAATCTAGAAACTGTCATATTATTTTATTATTATTTTGTTACACATATTCTTACGCTTATTACAACTGAATGTCTCAATGTAGATTCTGAACCATGGCTTATTGAAATTAGATTAAGAAAACAATATTAAGACCCTACCATTCACATTAGCATTATAAGTTTGATTCACTAAAGACAGAAAAGAAAAGGAAGAGATTTTGGTGGGCAAAGGAACAATAACACTTAACTTCTCATCATTATCAAATTTCATACAGATTATGGTCATATTTTATATACATATGTTGGTGTGTGACAGTGTGAGTGATGTTGTTTACACATTCTGTCAATCAGGATGAGATATGATGTGGGATGCGCTATTTACTTACCTTGATAATGTGTTGTTAAGATATTAAACAACTTTAACATGGTAGTAAGATTTAACGTACGTGTATAAATCTCAAGTGATCCGTACACTTCAATCCAAGTTTCCTACTTAGAAGTGAGAATACCTAACTGTGGGATTATAATAATGTAAGATTTTATTAAGCCCTCTTAAATTGTGAAAAGCAAGTGGTCCTCCTAACATTTTAAGGTTGTGAACTTGTAATATAAAATTTGATTAAATACTTCTCATGAAATCTTTAGATTCTGGTAAAATCATTAACTAAAACACTTATATGCAACGATGGAACCAAAATTTTAAAATAGTCATGATTAAAATAAAATATCATCAATAATTTGATGATAGTCTCACCTTAATAAAACTTTTTTAGTAATCGCTAACCAAATTTTGAGATTTAGAAAAATTATCTACAAAGATTTTTTGAAAAATCAAGAGTTTCAGCCTAAGTTTGCCATTTTTATTCCACTCATCCATATCTCTGTTACTGCCTCTCTCCATTCAATTTTTATATAGATTTTTTGGAACGTTATTCTCAATTATATGTGTTTCAAAAATAATAAAATTTTATAATATGAATATAACGACGCCCACTTACATGCACTACATTCATTTTATATATTAAATATTAATCGATCCCACCATTGTATCCTTTACTCTTTTTATTTTTCTCCACTAAAATTATCATTTTTTAAATTTTCGTGTCATACCTCCTACGTATAATAATCAAACGGGACGGAGCGAGGGAGTAGGATTTAAGCCTGTCTTCACCTCTCTTATAAAACTATGTAAATGTATGATTTGGCCCATTTCATCATAGGGTGACAATTACATCCATCATTCTGTTTTATATTTGAAATTGTCGAAATTTGACATTGATACATATTTATTAGTCAAATATGTTTACAATGTCGGATGTAATAACTAGTGAATTTGGGTTTTATTATTTTTGTTTGGGATGTTTATTTTAGACTTGGAATGAATGACCGAAGTGACCACTTGTTGGAATATTGAATGTTAAAAAATTTGGTATCAATGTAGTTTTATGCTTATGTTGTATTGTTTAGTATTTTTTTAGTTGTAAAAGCAATTGGTTCATATGGCTGTGAACAGTACCAGGATGGCATGCAATATACAAAACATTAACATCACAATGATAAATGTAAATCGATGTAAAAAATGTAAAAAAGGATATCAGGTAAAACAATATTAAATGAAAAAGAACTACAAAAATTGATGTGTAATAATCATTTGACATTGGTTCTGAAAATAAACTCAATGTAAAGAAGGCAAATAACATCGGAAGTTTATCAAAATTGATGTCTTAAATTTTAAAAATAGTAGAAAGTGGACATCGGTTTAAGAACATAACTGATATTAAATATAATGATTTCACATCAGATATAGAAACATAACTGATGCCTAATCCCGCATTTCACATCGGACATATAAGTGAACCGATGTCTAATCTCGCATTTTACATCGAGCGTTTAATTGAGCCGATGTTGATTCTCTATTTTGACATAGGTTTATTTGGATGAATTTTAATAAATGGGTTCTAGAGTTTGTAGAGTTTCATATTTTAATGGATTAATAACTCATAATATACTTATATTCAACTAGAAATATCGTAATCTAAACTGAATTTTGTTGTAAAAACATCACATCTAGTCTTAAAATCGTTATATAGCAGTTTAATAAATATCGGGTGTTAACCGATATCAAGGACTAATGATATTTAATATCACACACGAAGATATTCGTTTAATTTTTTAATAGTGCATTCAGGTTTGAGCGGTGCTCGAGACATTTGATTCTTTGGTACTTTGCACTAGAAATGTACTACCTCCGTCCCTCTATATTATATACGTGCACTGTTTGCACGTATTTCGAGGATTTTATAAAGTATTGTTTTACGATATTTTAAAAAAAAATTGAATAAAAGTTTAAACATAAAACTTTTATTCGGAAAAAAAAAATTAAAAAAAAAATTATGAAATTATACTTTAAACGAGTATTGAAAAACGTGTCCAAAAGTGATGTATAGAATTGAATGAGACTGAGGGAGTACTTAGTTGTTTTTATAATAAGGCATACTATTAACAAGATTATAAAATATAATTGTTTGAGAGTGGTTAGGTTAACTTCCTATTCTAACATGTCCATGTGTGGCATATGAAGCTATATACAACTAAATAAAAGTCTTTATTTGTACGAGTATCGGTGGCCCAAAGTGTGAAGATTCAAGATTGTAAAATATATAGGCAGCTAGGCTAGGCTAGGTTACAAAGGCTATAGGGGAAGAGGGTAGGTATTTAAATAGATTCCTAGTTCCCAGTAAAGAGGAGCAAAAAGCCTATTATATATAGGAGTAACTTTTACCTAGCTTCCTTTTCATCTTCATATTTTGAAATAATAGGGCATGTGCGCATGTACTTTTGATACCTTGGACGGCAATTCTCCATCAACGGTAACTTTCGGTCCAATGTATTTGCACTTTCTTTGATTCACCATTTCAAAAACTTTATCGATTACTCCTCTTGTCTATAATATAACTTATTGTCGTTATCAAAGTCGTTGGTGAAATAAGAATGGTATAAATTGAAATGTTAAATTTGTTAAAATTATTTAGACGTACGGGGAAACTAGGGTAACTTAGTTTGCATCAACAAAATTAGGGACGTAACGTAGGTCGAGCAAGTCGAGTACAATTCGAGCCGAGATTAATCGAGTAAAATAGAGCTGGCTTGATTAATTAATCGAGTTTAAATATCTACCTGAACTCGACTAATTTAATTTTACGAGTCGAGCCAACTCGATTAGCTAAACAAATCGATTTTAACGAGTTGGGCGAGCCGGTTCGTTTAAGTTAACACTTAATCGAGGCTAAATCTACCAGAACTCGGCTCGTTTAGTTAAAGGACGTTTAGTTAAAGAAGTCTAGTCGGACTTGTTTAAACGAGTTCAAGCCGGGCGAGCTGTTTGAGCCGGGCGAGCTGTTTGAGCCGGACGAGCTTGTAAGCCACTATACTCAAATTATAGTCCAAAACAAAACGAACCAAGTTAAATTCTTTTAAATTTAAGTTGAATATAGATTAAATTAAAGTAGTTCTTGGTACTTTAAATATATTACGCAAATATTTAAGTTTTGGGATTCCAAAACTCGTACCAAATTAAATGAGTGCTTGATATTTTAAATATATTCCCAAAATTTGTATCAAATTAAATAATGTGGCTATATATGACGAGCTTTAACTTGTGAGTGCAGCAGTGCATTCGCCATGTTCAGTATTATTATGAGAAAAGTGTTGGAATAATCTTAAATTTAGTTATTAATTATTTGTTTATTTAATTATTAGATATTTAGCAATAGATTAATTATTAGAGAAAAATATTATTTTAGAATTGTTTAGTAGTGGGCTAGTGGAGTTATGGAGTAAATTATGGACATGTAATTTACCCATTAATTAATAGTGGTTAGTTTTAGTAGTAGTTAGTTTTAATATGTTTGTAAAACCTATATAATGGCTAGTTTAGCTTGAGTTTTAGGAGAGGAAAAGAAAAACAAGAAAAATAGCAGTACAAGTTCTCTGCAAAATGTAGGTGTCTTCTTTTTTCTCTAAATTTTTTCAACATGGCATCAGAGCGTCATGATCTAGGGCTTTGTGAGATATTTTAAAATATACACCTATATATATATATGTTAAATATTTATTTATCATATTTCAAATGGCATCAAACAATTTCTCCGTCTCTATTCCATTATTCAAAGGAGATCAATGAGGGAGGAAGAAATTGGAGGAAAAAATGAGGGACTGCTATTAGCTAAAGCTTCATCCTCAAAATGCACATGTAACAAAGTTCAATGCAACCATTGTCATAAGATGGGACATGAAGAAAAAGACTGCTGGTACAAAGGAAAGCCACAATGCTACAAATGCAAAAAATATGAGCATCTGGCAAAGAATTGTAGATTTCAGAATGATGAAGAAAGGATGGCACAATTGATCGAGGGAGAACCACTTCTTTAGAGTTGTGGAGAGAAAGTGCTTCAAAGTGTTTTTGGAGAGAAAGTGCTCCAAAGTGTTTTTGATGAGATTGTGCATCAAAATTGATGGTGGTGAGAAGTGCATCACAGGCGAAGAGAAAGTGCTTCGTAAATTTAAGATTATGGGGTGAATGTTGGAATAATCTTAAATTTAGTTATTAATTATTTGTTTATTTAATTATTAGATATTTAGCAATAGATTAATTATTAGAGAAAAATATTATTTTAGAATTGTTTAGTAGTGGGCTAGTGGAGTTATGGAGTAAATTATGGACATGTAATTTACCCATTAATTAATAGTGGTTAGTTTTAGTAGTAGTTAGTTTTAATATGTTTGTAAAACCTATATAATGGCTAGTTTAGCTTGAGTTTTAGGAGAGGAAAAGAAAAACAAGAAAAATAGCAGTACAAGTTCTCTGCAAAATGTAGGTGTCTTCTTTTTTCTCTAAATTTTTTCAACAAAAAGTTGGTAGCTACTGGTGACACATTAAATTCAGAAAAATTACGATATATATTAAATTTTATGGTATTTAACATTTTTCAAAAAATAATATTTATTTAATAATATATCTGATTTTTTATTTGTCACTTTGACTGTTGCATATATTTCAATATATTTTGACCAGCTAGTTAAAAACATAATTTTAAAAACTTTCTTTCCGTGAATTAAAATATAAATTATCTATTTTTATTTATAAAAAGACAATCAATAATTCTAATTAACCAGTCAAAATGCATTAAAATGTGTGAAAAAATAAAAATGACAAATAAAAAAACAGAGAGTGTAATACGCTTCAAAACTCGATTAATACGCTTCAAACTCGATTCGCGCCTCGAGTCTCGTGTCTCGTCGCGCACTCCTCATAATGAATGCAAATCTTCTTCTGGCCTTTTCAAAAAAAAAAAGAAAAAGCTTTTTCTTGACAAATTATGAAATAGCTTTAGTTTATGTAGGGTTTCGAGCACGTATCATATAGATATATAGGTTTATATTTATCAATATGCTAATGATCCATTACTTTGTTACATGTTGGACTTAATTAACATTATAAATTGCAACATTATTAGATAGTGGTTTAAAAGAAGCCTGTAGATGCTTTCATGATTAATGATATATGAAATTATAAACTTGACCTAATTAATTATAAAGCTAAACATTCTCTTCAAATTCATCTACTTTCTTCTTCGTGATAATTAGATCATTAACAAACTTTATGTAGATTAAAACATGGGTGTCTCCTGTCTATCATTGTTATTGTGAACATTAACTTTGTCGTTGATGAAATATTGTGAGTTAAAATAAACAAAAGTAAAAATAGAAGCTTGTGGCCAATTTTAGTCTATTGTAAAAAAAACAAAATTTAACTTCCAAGTCTGGATGTTAAATTTGTTAAGTTAAGCAAACAATAATCCCCATATTGGTTTTATAATGTCGAAATTTTAAATTTGTAATATGTTGGTTTAGTATTAATTTTAGGATTTGTCTAGTGTTTGATTATAAACACATCCTAATTACAAACGGGAAAAATTACAAATTTAGTCGAGTTTCTGTGTGTATTCAAAGGTTCACCATTATTAAAAATTATAGATAATTAAAATGTATTAAACTTATAAATTTTTGCGCTCAACATGTGTACATGGCACACATTAAAAAAATCTTTACTTTTTTCTTGGAATATGTGACAATAATACCATTTTTTAAGAACAAATTGTGTATTTAAGTACCTTTTAAAAAATACGGACAAATATTTGACCTTCATATTGTAAATTTAAAATTTCAGGTACCAAAATATTAATCAGAATTATCATGTCACAGTTTTGTGATTTACTCACGTTAAATTACTAGAAGTAATTAAATTTATTTGTATTAAACAATGTTTTAGTTTATGCTCCTTTACTTGGATATAGCTAGCATAATAACCCGTACGAAATCCGAGTCATTTTCTAGATTTTTTTTTGTACTCTCATACAATTATATTAGCAACATTATTGATTATTTTCTTATTGATAAATATTCTCTAACGTATAAGATATATCAAATATATATTGAGTTTTTATCAATGTGTATGATTTTCATGTAAGACATTAACAACGTACATAACGTTTCTAATATGGCTCATTAGTCGAATTATATATTTTCTTATTTATGTCGTGTAATTTATATATACTGAATGAATACAGACAGGGTAGTCATTGTATGCTTAAATTAAAAAGATTTAAAGTTAATTCAAAGAATTTTTTCAGTATGTTAATAAAAAATAAATTAAAAAGAAACATATATGTTTAATGGAGAGTCGAATAATTTGTTTGAGTTTTGATAAAATAAATCATGATTAATAAGCTATTTTATTAATAAAGTTAATACTAATTTATAACTACTGTACTTAATTTAAAAGGATTGGTAATGTACAACTTAAGTCGTCAAGACCTGCATCGTATATTCAACAACGTAGAATTTACACTACAGTTAATATATGTTGATTTTTGATAGAAAATCTTAATTTTTTTAATTTAACGTCTGTGTTGATGTTATGTCATTGCTAATGTATTAATTCATTGACTAAAGTTGACACGACCTATTTTTAAATCTATTGTACAAAGATAATTTTATAAGATGTCAAATTATTGTCAATGTCATAATTCATCAATTCAAAATTGGCATAATTCACCCAGTTTTCAACATATTGAAAAAAACTAAAATTGAATTGATCATTATCATTTTCACAACATAAAATATTTTTGTTATTCTCTTTCTAGTGTATCAATAAATCTGAATATAACATTAAAATTGAATCTTCTAAAATTAGTAAAGATGAAATCATTTGTTCGTGTGTATATATGTAAATTATTGTTTGGTATACTTTTGAGTAGATTTTACTAGTCTCATTTATTTATATGTTATATATCTTAGTTATGTAAACTAGTTCTATAACGCGTGCAATGCACGAGTATGTTCTATATTGAGCATTTTTAATTATTGTTGTTGACGGTATATCCATGTTATTTCCCGGTAAATTAACGACGTTGTCGTATTTTTTTTGTTTATATAAGTATTTTTTGACTTTTTTGGGGTGTGGTTGGTGCATAACATGTTTTTCAACATTTAACATTAAGCTGAAACAATAGAGGCCTATAATGGTAATCCTAACTTGTGCAAGTTACGAGCATTTGCAAAATGTGAATAAATAATTTTTTAAAATAACTAATGTATTTAAATGTTAGAAGTGCGATAAGTGAAGTACTTAATTGCTGATATTGACGAAATTATGTGTTATTAGATTAATGATTCCATAGTTGCACGAGCATGTTCTAGATAGAGTGTTTTTAATTAAAGTTGTTAACGGTATATTCGTGTTGTTCCTCATAAATTAATGATGTTAACTTATTTTTTATTTTTATTTTTTGCTAAATAATGATGTTAACTTATTTGTTTGTATATGAATATTTTTTGCCTTTTTTGGGGTGTAATTATAGGGTGCATAAATGTTTTTCGACATTTAACATTAAGATGAAATAATAGAGATCTGTAATGGTATTCTTGACTTGTGTTGGACATGTGTAAAATGAGAATAAATAATTTTTTTACATAATTAATATATTTAAATGCTAAAAGTGCGATAAATGAAATAATTAAATGTTGATCTTGACGGAATTATGTGTTATTAGACTAATGATCCCTAACTCTCGAAGTATGTGTTATAAAATTCATGATCCTCGAATTTTTTCAACTGTTTTTTTTATACATGTATGGAAGTTTGATGTTTGTTATTTATAAATACTAGCTTAAAACCCGTGCACGGATCGCACAGTTTTTTTTAATATCATATAAATTTTTTTAAAAATTTTGTATTCAATTCTTAATTTTGTTCATTTAAAACTTTAAATGATATGACTTTATAATAATTATATTAGTAGACGTGTATGTTCATAACTTTTTAGAACATTTAAACTTGTTTAAAGTGATAGCACCGGTAAGGTGGAAAATGCTATTATAACGAAATTATTATTTTATTGAGGGTAAAAATATAATATCTACATTATGTTGAGATCTTTAAAAAAATTATTTTATTATGATGATTATTTAATCGATTAACTCTAATTATATAAAAGATATTTGAAAAAGACAATATTATTAATTGAACGGTATAGTTTTATTGATAATTCTATGTATATTTTTTTTAAAAAAATAATATTTATGTTTTAATTAAAATTTGATTTTTTAGTTCACATCAATAGGATACGAATTATACTTAGTTTAATATTAATTTAATTTATCTCGGATCAGTGGTTTATCCCGAATTATATTTAGTTTAATATTAATTATACGAATTAATTTGATTTTATTTTAGTTTTGTGTTAGTCCGAATCAATTGTATAATGTACTTTTTTTATCCTGGATAAATAAAATATATTTTTTTGTTTATTCAAGCTCATTAGTATAATTTTTTAGGGGGATTGATAGTATTATTATTTTATCTTAGCTCAATTCGCATGATATATCAACTAAATCTTAATAATTATATTTAGTTTTCTTAAATTTAATTTAACCCGAAGTAATAAATTAGAATAATATAGAACTTGATATGAATTAAAATATAAATTATAATGATATATATTTCGATATAAAATAGTATTTAAATTGGTAAACCAATAGAGAAAATTGACTTTAATATCAATTAAAATTAGAATTGATCGAACCAATAATTAGAATTATAATAATTAAGTAAGGGTAATTAAGTAATTTCAGCAAGTACCGACAGACCGACTACCAAACTTTTAATATTTCGTCTATTATAATATAGTATAGATGGTTAAAGATTTGTAACGTTATATAACATATATCTTTAAAATTTTCAATATAAATCTTTGTTTACGTGCAGTTTTAATCATTTTATGAAAACTATATTTTTTATAATAGTTACCCATATTGTTATAATCAAGAATAAATTCTATTATCCATGTTTAAGTCTTCATATACTAATCTTATTTTTTTCCCTTAAAATGTATTTAATCTATCTATATATAAGTATTAATTGTTAATATTAAATAATGAAGTAGTATTAAATACACGTAATAATGAGATAGAGTCTTAATATCTACATATTAAATTAGATTTAATTAATATATGCATACTAAATTAGGATAATTATTAACATACAATTATGAGGGACAATTTAGTAATTTTAATATGAATAAATTGTCTCACGAACCCCCCACTTACTCTATTATATATATAATAGATGTCTAATCATTGGCCAATCAAATTACTCAAATAACATGCATTTATAAATATTCAAAAATTATAATTATCTAATAAGTAAATTGTAATTATTTATATATTGTAATCATAGTAGTACTGATAATAATTTCATATCTAATTTTACTCAACAAAGCTTCAATCATTGATGCTAAAAATAATTCATATATCATAAAGACTAACTACTCATATTCAAATACTTTTTTTTCAATAATTCGAAGAGAAATTTATACTAATATCATTATTGAAATTGTTTTCAAGTTGCTTTCGTATATGATTCTAATATTTCTTTTATAATAACTTGATAACATTGTATATTGTTTTTCTAAAATTACAGATTTTTCAACTCGTTAATTTTTTTTAATATTAATTGAACTCGTGGCGAAAAAGAAAAACATATTAGTTGAACTTATCAATCCTTTTAAATTATCGACTAATATTATTATTTTTCTTTAGATAACATAACATGGATTAAATCAAATGCTACAATACATTATAGTTTTAACTTCTTTTCTAATAATACAAAATATTAAAGTAATTCCAAATAGTTTTACGATATTTTCCAGCATTAAATATTATTTTCGTAAAATTATTATTGCTCGTCTTAAATATTTTTTTTCGAAAGATTGGATTTTATAATATAAATATATATGAGTTAAATTCTATTAAATCCTTGTTTTTTGTTGAGTACGTGAGTCCACATATGTTCTGCAATTAAATAGTACTTAAAATATTGTAAAACTTATTATAATGTGAACCATGTTCTACAAACATCACTATTTTAACGAAGTCTGCAAATCTAATATATTTGACAAGTTGAACATTACAGAACATATGATTCAATAGAACATAATTATTTTGTAGAATATACATCTTTATGTTGTAGAACACGTACATGTTCAACTTGTTTAACATTAATGATATAACACCATAATACACGTTCATATCCTCGAGTTTATTATTTTAGTTTTTAAATTAATAAAAAAATTAAACATGAACCATTAGATTGGATTTTAGTACTAGGATTTTGGACTCGTGTACTCTAAGAAAGAAAAAGAGACTTCATGGATATGATTACTTATAAAAATATATCAAATTTAACAATTTAAGATTCAAGATCTTTTTCACAAATATCTGAATACAAATATATTTTTAATTAAATTATGCAGTAAATAATCTATATTTGATGAAGAAACATCAAATGTCTTATCATTTTCAAATAACATGTTAATGAAAAATCTATTTTTTACTATTTAGTTGTGTAATTTAATTTTTTTTCTAAAGATAATGAAAAAAATAGGACATTGGAGTCAACTTTTTATAAATTCACCATCGTTAAATAATTTCATAAACATAATTCTTTTTAATGGTAAAACGTTAAAAAATAAATGGATTTAGTAGACGTTGTAATTTTAACGGATCTCGTGCCATCTGATGTCAAATTCCGAATATATTTAAATATTGGGTCAAGTCCTAAAAACAATAATGTACAACCGGTCAGTAAATAATTTTGAAACATATTATCAATTCAATTGATCGTATAAGACCTCAAAAAATTAATTTTTATTAATATGAGATTTTACAAAATAATTTAAATTTACTAAACCTAGAAAGTAGCGATGTATTTCCGACCCGTCGGGTCATGTAGTCAAATTTTGAGTATTTTTTGAAAATGGGTTAAGTAATTTTTATACATATTATCAATTGACTTGATCCAATAAAAAAACTCAAAAATATTAATTTTTATTGTCATAAGATATTAAAAAAAATTCTCTTATTGGTAAGATTTTTTTGTCCGACTCGTAATTTAATTTAAATCTAGATAGTGACGTTATATTTTCGACAGGTTCATTTAGTCATAATGGGTGAGGTTCTGATTTCGAATTCGAAATAAACTGAAATACACTGATTATTTATGACACTAACATATCTAAATATGTGATATACATATATATTCTTTATATATAAGTGCATCTATTTTCAACAATTTAAAAAAAAATAATTATATGTACAATTCATTTATTTTTTTAAAAATTATATATTAAAATTGTACGAGACATACTTTTTAAACTAAAAGTTATTTAATAAATAAGGTAGTGATCTGTTTATATATTATGCTTAACTTTATATCTTAAATTCAATTCTTTAAAATTAATTCTACAAATATTCCAATAATTATGTTTTTTAAACAAAATCAGTAATAATGTTTAAAGTTAAATAAATTATCATTTGTTATGACACTCACATATTATGTGTATGATTAAAAACACATTTTTCAATTTGGTGTAGTGGTAAGAAGATGCGTATGTGAATGTAAAAACTCAGATTCGATTCCCACAAGCAACAACTTTTACCTAAATATTAGGTAGAAGGGCAAAATCGTCATTTCACTAAAATTAAAAAGACCCACTAATTTTATAATCATATTGGGCTATTATATATTGGAGATATGCTGTGAGCTCTTATACCGCCTTACAGGAGATCAGGAATTCAACTTCTTGCGTGCGTGTGCGTAATCAATTAGCAAAAAAATCAAATATTATACATTATACTTATAATTTTAAGTACAATACTAAAAATCAAACCCAAGTCTCTTATATTATTAAAAAAATCGACTTAACTATGTAACTATGGCATAAGTATAAGTAAGTTGCTGAACTCATATCCAATTATTAAAGTTGTAAACCGGGATTGCACTGCATTAAGAAAGTAAAGTGAGTTGAATCTAACACACTACTACAATTTTAAGCAAATGATTGATTTACAGAGTGCGAACGAACTCAGTAGCTAGTACAGCAAACAACTTATAAGACTCGACATTGGCCCAAATCATCATTATGCAATATTGCAATTGAATGGTAGTACAACATTGCCTTACATACTGTACTGCTATTGATGTAATATTATATATTAATGTATATGTGCATTATTCATGCACCATTAATTCACCTTTTCATGTTCGATTTTCGATTGTCTAAAGAGACTAGAGTTCTTGTGTCTTTTCACTCTACTTAGCAGTCAAATGACGACGATATATAGGGCATGTTTGTTTCCCACTTTTAAGTCAATTTATAATTTATAAGTTCGTAATAACTTATCGATGAATGTTTGTCTACTCAATTTATAAGTTGAATTTATAACTTATAAGTTGATAAGCTGAATGTTAGTAACGACGTATTTTTTCTTAACTTATTTTAAATTTTCTCTTTTTTATTAACTTTACTTTTAAAAAATATGTTTTTAAATATTAATCTAATTTAAAATTCATGAATTAAGATAATTTTATTTAATAATTGTTTATTTTAGTTCATTTAAATAAAAAAAATCTGACTTATAAATAAAATTAACCATACACTTATATAACTTAAAATTATTTATCTACTTATCACTTAAAATTCACTTATTCATTTTAAATTAAAAATTACTTATTTTAAAATTTCTCAAACGGACACAGAGTGCTAGTTGATTATCACAAGCAATAAGGTCATTTTGACATTTACCTCTTAAAAGCCAGTGTTACAGATTTCGGAAATCGAAACTATTCGTTTCAGGTACCGATTTACGATTTATCGGAAATCGGACAAATATTTTTGGCCGATTTTTTAGCGATTTGTCAGTAATTTTTGAAAAATCGGCCAATTTTTATAACAGAGCTTAAAACATAGTACATGTCTTGTATTCTTCTTCGTTCATGTTTAATTTGTTAAATTCGGTTAAATTCACAAACACGTCGGTTTTTGAATTCTTAATATCTTTTAGAGAAACAAAGACGTCAACCACTAAATCAATTATTTGTTGATACTTAAATTATAAAAATACTAGAAGATCGAAAGTGTATTTAATAAAATCACACATAGGGGGACTGATTTAACAAGGGGTATCGAAGAAATACTTAATAGAATTAAATGCATAGACGGATCTACTGGGGGTACAGTAGGTCACCTATTTTTCCTAACATAAAACTTAACGGCTTTCTTAATTTTTGTAATACGAAAAAGTCATCACAGAAATTTAGAAATACGAGGATATCTACTCAAAACATAAATGGTGTTTGTTAACGAAATTCACATTAATTGTCTCGATTTATTTTATTGTTCTATGTTATACTCCCTCCGTCCAATTTTTTACATTTTTTAGAGTGTGTTTGACACGCATTTTAAGGTGTATATAAAGTATAGTTCTGTAATTCTTTTTTACAATTTTCTTTTTCTGAATAAAAATTAAAACATTGAACTTTTATTCAAAAAAAGAAAATTGTAAAAATAAGTGACATAACTATTCTTTTTTTTTATTTGTCATTTTGACTTTTGCACACATTTCAATGTACGGTTAGTTAAAATTATCATTTATAAAATTTTCTTTTTATAAATAAAAGTAGACAACTTATATTTTAATTCACAAAAAAAAAATTAAAATCATATTTCTAACTAGGCAGTCAAACAATATTGAAATATGTGCAAAAGTCAAAACGACAAATAAAAAAAACAGAGGGAGTAAACAGTTAGTTAATTTTATTAATATGAAATTTTTTGACCCCGGCTGGAATCCAAACAATCTTCTGACACTCCGGATCTTCGACATCAGCTTCTCGAAGTCAGATCAAATCAAATGTCAGATTACCCTAATCCACCAAATCTTATCCAAAATTCAAATTTCAAATGGAATGACTAATCAAGTCAACCCCGGAGTCTTATTCTCATTAGACCCCGGGGTTAGGGTGCAACAAATCAAATAAACCCCCAAAATTCTTTAAGTACTTCAAGGAATCCCACCTTGGATTCAAACCGAATGACTAACCAAGTCAACGCCGGATCCTTACTCCCATTAGACCCCGGGGTTAGGGGGCAAATTTCAAACAAACCCCCAAAATTCTTTAAGTAATTCGAGGAATCACACCTTGGACTCAAACCGAATGACTAAACAAGTCAACCCCAGAGTCTTATTCCCAATAGACCCCGGGTTTAGGGGCAAAAAATCAAATAAACCCCCAATTTTTTTCCTAAGGTGTTGCGGCACAATAATAACTAACCTACTCCCCCATCCGGGTAAACCCGCTTAAAGGAGTGGGGGGCAAATGATAGCCAATATTAGTGCATGTCCGATAACAGAAGCCCAGAGCCCAATAAGAAGAGCCCAGGAAGCACTCAGCATTAACCCTGCCCATGACGCATGGCAAAATCACCGCCGTCCACATGCCCGGATCCAGAACATTCATGCGGTCCGGATTCAATAGAATATCGGCCCATCCTGAGCATCCACACGTCCCACAGTTCAAAAGACGCACCCACGGTCCAGATCAAAAGGTACAAACCCCTAAACCGTAGTGGGAGACCTATAAAAGGTAGGATAAAAGGAACGTTACAGGTTACACTCTCTCATGTATACACACATATACACACCACAATAAACTCGTATAATTCCCGTTTTACCCATTTCTCCTCCTGAAACCCTTTCTCATCTTCACGCCGGAGATGCCGCGGGGACGTCACCCCCCTCCGATTCTGTTTTGTAGGTTCCCACCCTACAGTTACACCGCTCGCCTCAATTATTCCTGTCCAAACGGAGTGCGAATCCGGGCCCAGCAAGAAGAAGACCCCGAGGTGATCTTGGATTATCATTATATATTGCAGTATATATACTTGGTCCGTTCAAGAATGGATACGTATTCATGACCATGCTTCGGCCATGAAATGCTTGATGCTGCCGTACATGTACACATACTTCCGTAGCTTTCAGTGAGCTGTTTTCTGATGATATTTTTATTGTTAATGTTATAGGTACCCCAAATAATGTTACGTCATATTTCAATTACCGGTTTCGTAATAGTATTGTTTCAAATTAGTGAACAATAAATGTTTAGCAATTTTTAGGTCGAAGAGAATCCATTCTTGAAAACAGAATTACAAACTCTATATATTTTATATGGAATCTTACTTAGAATCTTGATTTTAATCTCTGTTTTAAAAATTACCAATTTTATCGATTATTCATCTGATTAATTGTTTTAATATACTCTGCTGATTTATTTTTATAATCTGATTAATCACTGCACTATTTTCTTAAACTAATATATTTAGTATAATAAATTAATTAATTTTATATTTTATTAAACACGTCCGATTAATATCCTGATTAATCAATTCGATTAATCACTGAAAGGTTGTTATACTGAAAAATGCCGATTTTCGTTTTTTAGAATAATGATTTTGATACATAAAGTATCAAACTAATAGTGGAAAAGGCAAGAATAAATTTAAATTATCAAAATAACGAATAAAATGAGTGTAAATTGAATTAAGTTTTGTCCTAATATTTTCTTACAACTTTTACAGATTTTCGCGTTTACGGTCAACTGCTTAAAATAGCGGGGCCACAATAAACAAATATATTTATATCATTTTTGAAAAATCGTTTAACTGTATTTTCAAGAAGTATTAATATATCTCCGAACACATTTATAGATGTCGTACAACTTTAAAAGATTATTCATATCCCTGCTCTATGCATATACAAAATGAGACTGGGTTTCTTATACATGTCAGCATTAGAACTTTGTCAAAGATCATGTCTCTATTTCCACGAACAATATGTGGATGCTATTTTGTTTTCCATTTATAGGCTTGTTAATCATAGAATAAAAAAATTGACCAGGTTCAGTCTGATCCAAATAATTCGAACTGCCATTGGAGAATTCACGCAATACTCGTCGTCGATTAATGAAGGCAACTTAAATTTCGAAACATTTAATTCTATATATACAAAGCCGACCCGCTCAAGTAGGGCTGGAAAATGAGTAAAATAATATTAAATATTTAGTGTGGATGTTATACACTTTGGGCTGGGCATGTTTGGCTACAAAAAATAAGCTATTTATTCGCTTATAAGCTAATAAATACTTATTGACGAGTGTTTGTCGACCCAGTTTATAAGTCGAATTTACAACTTATGAGCTGATAAGTTGAATGTTAACAACGACATACTTTTCCTTAACTTATTTTGATTTTTCGCTTTTTTATTAACTTTTGTTTTAAAATTTATGTTTTTACATGTCTTTCTAATTTAAAATTTACGAATTAAGATAATTATATTTAAATTTTATTTATTTTAGTTCAGTTAAGTAAAAAATATTCTGATATTTAACCAAACACTTATTTAACTTATAAGTATTCATTATAAGTCACTTATTCACTTTAAGACATAAGTTACTTATTTTAAAATTTTTCAAACGGGCATTTTATTGAGTTAAAGTTTGATTGGAGTATGATGGTAACTACTTGGGCAGATTTTATCACATAAATAAATAAATAAATAAATAAACTATTTTAAGTTCAATTATTGTAGCTAAAATTCATTGGTTTTCTAAAAAGGGATTAATTATACATCAAAAAATAAAAATGTTGATCCTACAAACAGATCCAAAAAAATTATAAATACACAAGTGTCATATTTTATTTAATGGAAATACGAGAGAAAAAGTTAATTCGACATCAACAATATTTTAGTGATTTATTTAAATTAGTAGGATATTAGTCTTTTAATGCTCTACAAACTAATATTATAATTAATAGTTAGGAACAATAAATTTCTTATTTTTCATCTTTTGTAATGATATACCTTTTAATAATAAAGTATTACATGAAAATTGCATATGAAGAATGATGTTAAGAGAAGAAATTTAGATAAGAGTAGTCCTAGGTCTCAAAGATATTCCCCAAATATTTTAACAAATTACGTGACGAATTTTTATTTCTGGGCGCACATTTATGTACGCAAACTCACATAGTCCCATTATATATTTAGGAACGGTGTTATGTGACACATCATCATTTGAGAAAATTTTAATAATTTTTTTTGAAAAACCTAACATTTCTTTTGAATTAGATAATCATATATTATTAATTATATTTATTGAACCAAATTTTCTCTTAGTTAAATTATCTAAAGCCAATTAATATAGTCAAACACTGTTGGGGATGTATCATTACTCTCTTCATGAAAAATATGTAATGGTAATAATAAAAAAATTATTTACTCAATTTTTTTAAAAAGACAATCACTGTGTTGCAAAAAATACAAATTAATTATTGAATAATTAAAAAGAAAAGTTTGGACAGTGAATTATGTGCTTTTTTACACTAGATTTGATCGTTAATCGTTGAATTTATTGATCTATCGTGGACAAAATAATTTAAATGTACTCCCCTGTAAAAAAAGAGAGTGAAATATTATATTCTAAAAAAATAATTCAAAAGTAATTATTAAGTGATCTTAATTAACGATATATAATTTGTTATTAATTAAAAGAAGATTGTGTGCTTAATTTGATACTCCATCCGTTTCACAGGGCAATAATTTGATTTTAAAATTTCAAACTTCCTCTTTATCATAATTTTTTATTTTTTTTACCTTTGGCAATCAAATTGACCGGATTTTGATCACAAATTATATAAATAATATGGCTAAAAATAATTATAAAAATTATTTTATTAAAAAATTATTTGTATATATGAGAATTTTATGTAATTTTCAGTCAAAATTCATTCCTACGTCATAGTTCAAACAAGCCAAGAAATAGATAAAACAGTATTAATTATGTTACCATTATTGAAATAATATATCTTTTTCCAATGAAAATCGAAATTGAGTAAAACACAAATTTGTGATAGATTTTTAAGCTTACTTCACTACTGCAAGAGATTAGTTAGAAGAGTATTTTGAAGTGAATCTTGTTAGTAAAAGAGTTTGTATTCCATAAACTAATGAATATACTGTTGGAATATTATAATATTTATTACAGTTTTACACTCATACTGAGCCACATTCTAGTGTATTTGATCACACATATAGAAAAGAAACTAGTATATATACATGACCCACATTCATTACTACTCTTCACCACTTGGCAATCATCGTCTCATTTAGAGTTTAATTCGATTCGTGACTCTACTATGAACAAAAAGAATGTATAGCTCTAACTATACAGGAGTACTACATTATTGACATCTCTCTCTCCCCTATACATCTCTCTCTCCCAACATCTCTCTCACTCTCTCTCTCTCTCCCTATACATCTCTCTCTCCTTACATCTCTCTCACTCTCTCTCTCTCTCCCTACATCTCTCTCTCTCTCTCCCTACATCTCTCTCTGGGGTTGAATATTGATTGAATGTTGATTTAGCCCTGCCTTCTCCGGTTATTCCTCCTCTGTATTATTATTAGTTTTTCAAACCAAGAGATCATAGTCATTAAGTGGATAAGAACTCTTGATCCACTCCACCATTATAGGATTTCTACATCCTCTTCTATATCTTCTTCAAGATAAGTTATTGTTTCAACACATATTAGTTTATCCTCATTTTTCCTCCATTTTTTCACCTCAATGCCTCTCATTATTTATACCCATATTTCTATAATCTCTTGCTAGATCACTCACTTAACTCAAACTCATCACTACATTAATTTTTTCCTTAATATTTTAAATTTATATTCATGGATTATTTAAAAGAAAGGGCATGGAAAGAATCGAATGATCATCATCATGTACATACTGGCCCTAGCCCTAGATGTGTTTTCGTGCCCGGTCCGGTGATCGTAGGAGCTGGACCGTCCGGTTTAGCGGTGGCTGCATGTCTGAAACAACGTGGAATACCTAGTATTATCATCGAAAGAACAAATTGTGTAGCTTCTTTATGGCAACTCAAAAGTTATGATCGTTTACGTCTCCATTTACCTAAGCAATTTTGTGAGCTTCCTCTCATGCCTTTCCCTCAAACCTATCCAACTTACCCTACTAAGCAACAATTTGTGACCTACTTGGAAGATTACGCGACAAAATTCGATATCAACCCATTGTTCAATGAGTGTGTGGAGAGTGCTGAGTTTGATTCGAGTATCGGGTTTTGGCGCGTGAAGAGCGTGGGGATTGTGAAGAATGGGGAGGAGGGTAGTGATCATGAGTTTGTTTGTCGGTGGTTGGTGGTGGCTACCGGGGAAAATGCGGAGGAGGTTGTACCGGAGATTCGAGGAATCAAGGAATTTAAGGGACAAATAGTGCATACTAGTTGTTATAAAAGTGGTGATGCATTTAAAGGCCAAAAAGTTTTGGTTGTTGGTTGTGGAAATTCAGGAATGGAAGTTTGTTTAGATCTTTGCAATCATTATGCTTCTCCTTCCCTTGTTGTTAGAGATGCTGTAAGAATTCATTTCATTTTTTACGTAATTAACACACTCACGCACACGCCTTATCTTTGACAAAATCTGAACCCTCGACATCAGTCTGAAATGAATTTTTCTATACTATGCATGTGTTGATGAAGATAGTGTTTTGAGAATGAGTACTAAATAGTTCAATATCTATACTTTGTAGATGCACTCTTGTTTAGGTATTAAAGAACTCAATGTTTTGTTTAGCTTTCTTGGATTTAACAAGCATGCGTTATATCTTTTGTTCATAAACATATAATATACATGAAGTGATGAGTGTGTTCCAACTTCCATCACTGTCATCTACTACACTTACAAACCTTTTTTTTGTTTGCAAGTTCCGAATCTTTTTAATCTAACTTCTTTTTCAATTGATTCGGTTTTTTTAGGTACATGTTCTGCCAAGAGAGATGCTTGGAAGCTCAACTTTCGGGCTGTCAATGTGGCTGCTCAAGTGGTTTCCTGTCCGAGTTGTCGATACTTTCTTGTTGATTGTTTGTAGAGTTTTGCTCGGAGATACTTCTAAACTTGGCCTTGTTCGACCACGAATCGGACCTCTGGAGCTCAAGAGTTCAGCCGGGAAAACACCCGTGTTGGATACGGGGACACTTGATAGGATTAAAAAAGGTGACATCAAGGTACTCTAACACTATTTGCAACTTCTGCATTCACATCATGTAATTTTTTTTGTTTATAAGTAGTTTTTTTTTTGTTTAAATAGAAAAACTCCCATGTTTGCATCAATTGCTGAATATGAACAAGCTAGTTTAGGCAGCTAAGAATAGTAATCAGGAGCCAAGGAATTTAATGATATAAAATTGACTAACCGGGAAAATATTGTTCTAGTAGCACCGTATAAAATTGACTAACCGGGAAAATATTGCTCTAGTGGTACCTTATAAAATTGACTAAACGGGAATATTGCTCTAGTGGTACCGTCTCCTTTATATGGGATGTTAAGGTTTTGAATCAAGTGAGAATTTGTGTGTGAGTTTATTCAAAATATTTGGATCAGCAATAAATAACATGTGCTTATCATTTTTGCAGGTAGTTCCCGGGATTCAGAGGTTAACAAGACAAACTGCAGAGTTTGTGAATGGTAAAAAAGAAGATTTTGATGCAATAATCTTAGCAACTGGTTACAAAAGCAATGTACCCTCTTGGCTAAAGGTACTAAATTAAATTTTCAACTGTCACACCAATTTTCTTACTTAATTTCTTGATTCTGCAGATTAAAATTTCATGCTTTTGTTCTGCAGGAGAAAGAAATGTTTTCAGAGAAAGACGGGTTTCCTCGACAGCCATTCCCTAACGGCTGGAAAGGCGAGGGCGGGCTATACGCAGTGGGGTTCACAAAACGTGGCCTCCTCGGGGCATCCATGGATGCAAGACGAATTGCAGAGGATATCGAAGGGTGTTGGAAGGCAGAGGTCAAGAATCTGACGCCTTTGTCGCGGTCATATTCACCCTAATCATAATCTTTTTGTCTTTGGATAGTTAGTTAGGTAGTTGGCAAATTTTAGTCTTTGATTGCAAGTACTAAACATGGCCTAGCTAGGAGGAAGAGAGTTTTGTTGTGGTGCATATACATATTGTTGGTACCAAAAATTGCAACTTCTTCATTGTGGGGATGAAGGGACCTCAAAAGTGTCATATATTGTACCAGCTGCAAGATTGTACACAGTTGACACTTATTGCACTAGTTATGACATGAGAGGTGGGGGTGGGGGGGGGGTAGGGGTCAAATATATATTGGTTTTGGGTTCTTGAATAGGATGTGTTAGAGGTTTTTGGAGATTGTAATGGAAATGACAGTGAGATAGGAGATGATTGCTAATCAAAAGTTTATATATAAGTGAATGATTATGACAAAATTTGGTATCAAAATTCTATATGATCACTGGACCATTTATGAATTATGATCAGATCATTATGATCTCTTCTGTCAAGTAGTTAGTTTGATTTATTATTGTCATTACAAGTAGCTTTTAGGACCACTGTGTATCAATTCTCATTTGCTGATATCAGTTGCTGTGAATGCAGACAAAAACACTGTAAAAATTAAGATTTGGACAATCTAGTTTTGATCAAGTTTCTAGTTAAACCTGCACAATGATTGGTGTATGACACCAGCCCGACAAAATTCGAACCCTCAGCCTCTCGTAAGAAGTAAAATTCAAACCATCGGCGTCTCGTAAGAAGTAAAAGAGATACCATCGAACCTCAGCATCTCGTAAGAAGTAAAATTCGAACCATCGGCATCTCGTAAGAAGTAAAAGAGATACCATCAAATCTCGGCATCTCGTAAGAAGTAAAATTCGAACCCTCGACGTCTTGTAAGAAGTAAAAGAGATACCATCGAACCTCAGCATCTCGTAAAAAGTAAGGGAGATACCATCAGAAATCAATTTTCAGCAAAAGGCCAATCACTAGATGATCTAGTGAATCTGAGCATTCTAATTATAGGCTACTTGTAATATATTCTTAACCAATATCAAGTCCAGGAGAGGAGTAGAACTGTTCTAAATTCTAATGCAACTATGCAAGTGCTTATATTCAATAAGTTCTTTTTATTGGCATAAAACAAAGTGATTAGTTGATGCTTCGGGTCATTTTCCATGAGAGACTAGTGCACCTAGATACCACTAAAATTGTGATTAGATACTACTTAAGAGCCCAGTAATAAAGTATTTATTCTGAGTAATATAATACTAGGCATGCTTTGATGCTGCTATGCAGGCAATGTTAGATAGTTGATGGTCAAGATAAACTATTCTTGTAATATACGGTATCGCGATAAAAGACTGTTATACGTGTAAATATGGATTTCGTGCATTTTCAGACGGAATCCTTATTTTATCTTTATTGTGCTCTTTTATCGTGAAATGATGTATTGTGTTTAGGGCTGAGCATCGGTTGGTTTGGGCGGTTTGGAAGGTCCAAACCGAACCAAACCGAAATTAGCGGTTTCCCTAAAATCCAATCCGAAACCAAACCGTTATGTGAAAAAACCAAACCAAACCAATCCGTTTGAAACGGTTCGATTCGGTTTGGTTTCGGTTTAAACCGTTTTTCCTATAAAACAAAGTTAGAAATTAAATTAAACTTGAAATTGTAAATGAGAATTGAAATTTTGTACCATATTATTGAATTATATTTTCTATTATAATCATATTCAAAAATAATATATATAAAAATAATGACTTTGAAAAATAAAAAAGGCAAGAAGATGAACGAAAAAGATGTGACCAATTCTTATGCTTTTATTGAATAAAAATAAAAATAGTGAAAATACAACACATACATGAATATTTATATCTTAGAATAAAATATATTATGATTAGTTCTTTTATATGTTTTAGTTTACACATATGTTGTACATAATAATTTTATTATTAATTGCACTTTACTAATATATTTAAATATTCGGTTCGGTTCGGTTATATCGGTCGGTTTGGAGGTAAAAACCGAAACCAAACCGAAAAAATTCGGTTTTTAAAATGACAATCCGTAACCGAACCAAACCGTTAGTAAACCGTAAAATTCGGTTTGGTCGGTTTGGATTGGGCGGTTTCGGTCGGTTTGGATAATTTATGCTCAGCCCTAATTGTGTTTATTGTAAATCATATATGCTCGCTAAATTTACACTTAATTACGATCATGCTACTTTTCTTTATCGTGAAATGATATATTATATTTGTTGTAAATTATATTCGACTCGACAAATTTACACTCAGTTCCGATTTTACTTAACTTATTTATTTCTCGATAAGAGTAAGTAGGTAAGATTTTTTTGTGACTTTAACAATGACATGATACATGAGGGTGCTAATATTAAAAAAATTAATCAATTGTTTATATCTAAAAAAAATGGAATACTTATACTAAAAGGTAAAATTGTTTAATTTATGATAAAGTAAACTCATCAACCAATAAGTAACAAAATAAGAGGGTTAACAAAGTGAGATGCACTAGATTAAACAACAAAATGTAGTTGACTCTTTTGTTTCTTCTTTTTTTACCTCTTTTTTATATTTCCACAAATGTCTTTAGGTTGTCCTTGTTATAGTATAGTAGTTTGGTCAACTAGAATAATTAGTTAAAATATGTTAGTATCATATTAACCATAATCATGATTTGACATGTATAAACATGTTTAATTAATTTGGTGGGGCGGTCACCTGTGCGCCACAAACACTAATCAGCTTCGAGAGTAATGGTAATTAATTATTTTTCAAAGTTACGTAGATAATCATGCGGATTTGGATTATGATAAGAATTTAGATTGATTCGGAAACTTATCTTAATTTCATTCGTACAATACAAATTATAATTGAGAAAAGTCGTAAATTTTGCTGTTCAATTTTTATCACCAGAATATGATTTCGTCGACATAAATTAAGCTTATAAAAGTTCATTTGACAAGAAAAGAGGAGTGTTGTATGTTCGATGACTCACTAAACTATAACATCGCCGAAATAAATTACAAAATGGAGTAAAGTCGTATGTTCGATGATTTTACTTGACTACGGTCTCGTCGACATAAATTAAGCTTACTTAAATGTAAGGAAGAAAAATTTATTGGACCAATTAATTTTAGGTGAAATTGTATAAGTCATAATATTTCAACCCAATTAAAAATAATAAGTATACAGCTATAATATATTTTTATATTATAATCTCATCGTTGAACGAATTAAAATTTTATGATTCAAACGGCACCCCTATATATCTCGAACCCGCTCAATGACTTGCAAGTGAGGGCCGCTTTGCCCTGGCCGTTCATTCCATTACACCTCTACCCCCAATCTTGTCTTTTTTGGTAGCATAAATTTAATAATTTTTTTGTGTTCACATAAAATTTAATTAAAATGTTTGTATTTATTAGTAATACAAGTTAACCTAAAATGTGTCAAAAAATAATTATAAAATGGTGTGGCATGACATGTGTCAAAATTGAATTTATGATCGCATATGAATGCATGCGGAGTTCCATATTATAACGAGAAAAGTTATCATTTATAAAGTATTTGAGAAAATGAGTTAGTGGTTAGTGGAGCTACAGCCCTCACTAATTTACTAAAATATAAAAATTATATATAATTATTTAATATTTAAAAATAAGTCACGTCTAAATACGAAGTGGAAAGTGTTTTTAACCCCAATTACAATATTGTCAACAACAAAAAAAACCCACCAAATTACAAGAAATTTAAAAAAGAATATTTTTATTGTAAATCCTTTTCCTATTTTAACCGTTACATCTGTATTTTTTTCGATTCTAATGAATTGAATTTTCATTTGTATAAATTTGGTTTCCTTATTTTCTTTTTTCCCTAAACAAGATGACAGACATTCCTGCATATGCTTATAAAACATTCAACTTTAAATTAAAGTCCTTGTAAATCAAGAAACTAAACGTGCTGCTTAATGCAATTGTCATTACTAAACTAATCAGAACCTCATGAAATTTTAAATATTTTTTTTGCTAATTGGTTACATACGTGCGAGTCGAACTCTTGACCTCTGTCAAAGGGATACAAGAACCAAATCACCAGCGTGATGTATGTGTTTATATATCATACATTCCAAATGTTCACGTATTTTGTATACTATTGCGTGAGCTCGTGGATTTTACCCAATGCGCACCCGAAAAGTAGCGGTTGCGGGTTACTTATTAAAAAAAACTTATTCTAAAAAAAACACTATTAAGCCGGGATTTATATGCTTTCACTTTTTTGTTTAGTAAAAAGCATGATATTAAACCTGCTTGTGTTGAGGAAATGGTTAATAGATAGCATTAAGATAAGAAATAATTATTTTGTGTTTCGAAAACGGAAAAAAACCATGCGGTGAAGGTGGATCGAACACCTGACCTTCAGATCTTCAGTCTGACGCTCTCCCAACTGAGCTATCCCCGCAGATGATTATTATGATGGCAATTCTATTTATAATTCTACAACAAAGTTGGATAAAAAAGAATTAAAAATGAATTGCTAACTTATATTTCAGTTTCCATCTTGCATTGATGCAACGTTGCCAATAATCTGATAAGTCATATCGAATTTAGGGCATGGTTTTATTCCTCAACTAATATCAAAATATTCATTACAACTTTTCATATTTTCGCTTCCATCGTCTATACAAGATGAGCAAGAAAACAACATGGTCTTCCCAGGGTACTATTCTTTAGTGTACAATGTACATTTAAAGTGTTCAGAATATAATGTCGATGCATTAAAGGGGGAAATTAGTTTAATGTGAACATGAACAACCAGCCGCTTTGTCTGTTGTAGAAGCTGATTTATAACTTTGTTCCCATGTGTCCGTTGGAACAGCTTGTGCATGAGGGATGTGACGGGGATGCTTCTCTCTCTTGTCCCCTTTTATCTGTTTCAGGGCGTGCTTAAGAGCAGGCAACAAAGCTTCCATACACTCGGCGACTGCATTAGGATTTCCTGGCATGTTGATTATCTGAAAGGGACAAGTGTGAGATGATGATTGAACAGTACTTTATAATTTATAGATACCCCAAATTTAATTTATTTTTTACACGATTGCCTCTACCAGTCACGGCATAAAAAATTGGTGTTATGAAGTCAAACAAATCAAATCATTCACCTCATGTCTAAAAAACACTTTGAAATGTTTAATATTTCAGTGTGATCATCTTAACATTCTAAAGAAACACAAGTGTTGAGACTTGAGATGGTGGTATTCTGCCTTACCAACGTAGATCCTCTTATTCCAGCTGCAGATCGTGATAACATCGCAAATGGTGTAACCTATCCAATTGATGGCAGATATATAAGTGAACATGTATACTTGCAATTATAATTTTATACATATCACTGTGGAAGTAAGTACATACTAAATACAGTTACATTAAACCAGTGAAGCATGAACTATGGTCTATATGCATGCTCTACTTTGCAGAGAGCTTGGAACATAATTACAAACATGCAATTCCTTCTTTTCAAATTGAAGTTTTAAGCCAATTTAGGTCACTTCTAAAATTTGCAGGATGAACATATGAATGAGAAGGCTATTTATAGTGGGTAGGAAGTATGAGGTACAAAATTTGGACTCTCTTTGACAGGAATTCATTGTGTACACAGTACATGTAAGAAACAGAGTGGTGTTAATATTTTTTCCTAAATTAGGAATAAGTAAACTGGCTTGATCATTGTGAAGATAAAAGTAATATATGTTTTTCTACTGCAGAATCCGTCAAACACCCATAGGCAGCTCACTGCTCATCTAAGATATCTTTCAAGTTGATATGCATGTGAAAGTCTGAGCAAGAGAGTGAGTGTGTGTGTGTTTGTGTGTGCGCGCCCACGCGCATTTGTGTGGTGTTTGCATATATCTCTTTATATTATGTGTAATGATAAATAGACTAAGGACATAAATTGTAAAAATTTCACAAGAACACAGTACCTTCAAACTTTCTTGCATCATTACATGTAGAAGACCAGGAGTCTCCTTCTCTATTATATCCTTTGTTGCCTCGGGAGTAACATCCCTTGAGGTGAAGCCAGTGCCACCTAAACAAACAGTTACATAAAAAGGGGATGAAAATAAACTATACTATCACTCTAAAGAAAAACAGGATTATTGGAGTTAAAAAGCTTACCAAGTGTGATAATTAGATCAATATTGTCAACATCACTCCATTTTTGCAATATGTCTTTAATCTTGGGTATGTCATCAGAAACCACAGCTGTTGCAACTACTTTCGCCCCTCCTAATTTTTCTGATGAAGAATTTACAACAGAGACTGCCCGTGGACCACTGCATAATTGAAATTGTTATATTAGATCAGCCAATTCATATGACGTCATGATGCGGAGTCTTCAACTTCAAGTATGACGCTACAATCAACTATTTGAATTTTGGAGATATAATACTACAAAATAATTGAGCATTCAAAAAAGAAGGAAACATTATTGGAGGGAAAAGCACGAAAGAGGACAAAGTACAGATTTCTGATGACAACCTGAAGACATATGTTTTAAGTCACCCAATCTATGACAAGTTTATTGTATATTGTATATTTACGATCTAAATACTCCTTTTTTATGATAAATATTTTATCAAGGATACTAGCAAACAAGTTGCACTCCTTACTTTCAAGAAATTAAGTGTATCCAACAAAACAGCATACGATGTTTGTGAAGCATTTTCTAATATCTTAATAGATGTATCTTACAACTTCTGCTCAGTCCAGCGCCATAAGTAGTTCCAAAGTATTCAAAAACGTTCAAAAGAGTACTTCAAATTGCTAATAATATTTGCAAAGATTCAATACTTCATGTCACACTTGGACATGGAGCAACAACAACATTGCAATTTCACTGTAGCATCAGCAAAGTGGCCCATATGGAATGATGATCCAAAGAGGTGTATCCCGATGCAATGTATACATTTGTGAACACTAAGAATACATTTTGAACCTGTTAACTTCGGAAAAATAGTACTAGTACTCGCTCTGTTTCAAGATAATAGCCTTTTGGATGATTTCTTACGATGTTGAAGTACAAAAAAATAAATAACAACTTTTCATACTAAATTTCTTTTTTATATCACAAAAAAGATTTAATTATTTGATTTAAAAATCTAAATAGTTGATTTCAAATGTATTATTTATTGTTTACACCTCAATGTACGTGAAATATTGTCCAAGAGCGAATATTGTAAAACAGAGTGAGTGTTACATTTCTCCTTCTTTATAAAGTACAAACATTAGTATGTACTGCAATTTGCATATTTACTTGCAGTTTCATATAAAATGTCAAGTCTTGAATTATTAAATAGTGGGCTTCTCCGGTAGTTAATATCAAAGTAATTTCTGTGAATAATTCAGTACTTCTATGTCCTACTCTGACATGGAGCAACATCGACTTCACAATTTCTATAGCATCAGCAAAGTGACCCATTTGGAATGATGATCCAGAAAGGTGTATCCGGATGCATGTATTTAAATCCAAGCCCATTTTACTAAAAACATGAAGGAAAAAAAAAGCTTACACCAGTCACAAAATTGTGTGTGTTGTGTGTTTGTGTGTAATTATGTTGTTTCCTTCTTTTTGAAAAATTATGCATCATTGGATCCAATGACCAGGTACAAAATTCCCAATAAGCTATTGTCATATTTATGTCTCACACACACACACACACAAATGCTCTCTTTATTTTTTAGACATCATTCTTCTAGATAAATCATTTTGTACTTTCAGACATCTTTCTGGGTGGAGCATCTTGGAAAACACGTGCAATAACACACACACGCATTAGAAAATCCATAGTGTAAAGAAAAACTGGATTAAAAATCCTCCAGCTAAGAAAATCAATGTTTTAGAATCAACTATTTATTTCTCAAAGATAAGAATGGCAAACACCCGCAGTATATATCTCCACATGTTAAGGTAATACCAAAGCCCAATATATGGAAAAGAGGCAATTAAAAGTATGTAGAATACCTCCTATCAGGACCAGACCCTGATGCAACAGTATCACTGACTGTGAGGACTGCCACAGTAAATTCAGAATGTTGAGATGCATTTACAGTTACTAGTGATCCATCAGGTCTGGGAGCATGACTTGAAACTGGTGAAGACCTCATACTCCCTGCGAAGTCACTCAGACTAGAAATGACTACTGCTGTCACAGAGGTTCCAGCAGATACTAAGCCCCCAGATGCCGGCATTTCCAACAAAGCATTTGCAGACTTCATACTCAAAAGTCTGCTGCTCATCTGATGACCAGTGCTCTCAGCAACAAATCTGAAATCCATCAAAGTGGGAAATATCATCTTTGTTACATTGAGAGTGACTATATATCATCAGCCTGATAATCATCAAGATTGTAATTTCGAAAAAATCAGCCCTTGTGGCAATCAATTGGAAAATAGACCATATAGCAACTCTTCGACATAAGCGACTCTCACCCTTGATTGCCTAAACCATCAACAGCCTCCCATTTGACAATAGCACGATGAAATTCTGGACGGCCTGCATCTGTCTTAATGGAATGCTTAAGGCGTGCGAGCACTCTGTTAAATGTACAAGTAAAAACATTCATTACATAACATCATTAAATGTGCTGTAAATTCTCTTCTATATAATTTTAGTGACAATATGTATATAATATGGGGGTGGATGAGGAGATGAATGTGTAAATTTCTTTTAAACTTCAGCGACCTCAGTGGGTAGGGGTTTTCCCATCCAGCAACATGGCGTATTGATGGAACCACAAAGAGGTGAAAACAGACTAAACAGCTCACTGGATTTCCAGGTAAACCAAATGCAAGAATTTTATCAACTTTAGTGCTGTCCCCTGGTTCTGCAACAATCTCTGCAAATGTAAAAGGCTTTCCTGGTTTCATGCGAACCTGAGACAAAATATTATTATGTTCCTGTCCTCTATTTATTTTTAAATCAGACTGCGCAGAATACTGTTTACACTTATGGACTAGAACTTAAATTCTACATATCAAGAAAGACACAGGAATCACTGAAAACAGAATACAGCAGCAGTCAGTCATCCTAACTCCAAGAAAAAGAAAAATACAAGCTTATAATTCATGCGATGCATGTGTACTAATAATATATTATTTGATATTTAAAAGAAATTTAATCTATAATAATTACATAATTTTATTAATAAATGAAACATGTGCATATTTAATAGAATTGTATAATCAAATATTTTAAACATAATTATTTGTAGATATTTGTGTACATTAATAAATAAATACATGTAAATTTTTTTAGTTGTCAAGTCTCAAACCCTTGACTTTCAGTAAAGGGTGGTTGACAACCAAATACTAATATTCAAATATTTTGTTACTTTGTGCAGTTGTCAGGAATCCAATCCCAGACCTTTGGTAGTTTAAGACTGGCATGTTCAGTTTGGTTATATATAGAAAACATAATATGGGCATTGTTGGGGCAAGGAGGGTTGTGGGCCTGTGGCTAGCCATAGTCAACCCCGGCTACAAGCCACCTAGCGATAGTAAATTCATTGTTTCAAAATATCCACATACCGGTGAGGTGAGAAAACGGTAAGCTGAGTTTTAGTTTTGTTATAGGACTCCCATTTTCATAATCTAAGAAAATACCTATATGCCTAAATCTCTAAAATAATACTGAAAAAAACTTTTTAACTAGCATTCCCTCTAATGGCCTATAACTCTATAAGAGCTTAGTCTTGTCTCTGACATTTAATTTTTCTCTTTTTCTAAAGTTCATTAGATATTTAAAGTTCAATCATATCCCTATTAATAACTTAATAAGGTATTTGGTTACTGTTAATACTTGTAGAGCTTAATAAGGGTAATATTGTACAACATAATTGGATGCATGGGCAAGTGGATTACAAATTTGTCTGCGGGTCAAAGTCTTAAAAAAACAAATACAACAAATTGAGACATAGGGAGAATTATCTAAACATATTCCTCAGCGCAATGTACAAGACCATTTTCGTAATTACACACACACACACACATATATAGATATAATTCACTTTGATAATAAAATATGTTAGAGCATCATATTTCACGGTTATGTGAAGCCAAGTTTATCTAAGCTTCCTACATTCTGCATTTTTCCATACGTAAGCATACACATATCACATAGGCAAAAAACTGTACAGCACATAGACACCCTCCCTTTACTTTTTATAACTAAAAAAATGCTCCAAAAAATTTGATATTGTTTTTCTGAATCTTGACAAGCTTATATATGCTAAAGTTGCGACGTAAAAAGTAATTGTTATCTTGCCAAATGGCAGTTTAAAAAATTTTATTGCCAATAAAAATGACACCGAACAACAAAAACAAGGATGAAAGGTAAAGGAGAAAATAAGACATCGATAGCACTAAATACAAGAAAAAACAGGTCATTTGTTTACCTTGTCAAAATGAACTTTTCCTCTCTTTTCAAGCAAAGGCTTGATATAGTCCCTGTCCCCCATGGAAACTCCTCCAGAAGTTATAATGATATGAATCCCAGAAGAGAAAGCACGATTCAAAATTTTCTTAGTCTCTTCTTCATCATCAGGAGCTATACCAAGGTCCACAACTTTGCATTGATGCTGTGCCGCAGCAGCCAGCATCATAGCACGGTTAGAGTCCCTAATCTGCACATAACAATCAACTTTGTAGGAAAATTTCAAGAATAAACTACAGACGTTTAATGCACCGACAAATAAAACATATAATATGGAAAATGAATATATGATGACTTGTGAGCTTACATTGGGAATTAATAGTTCACAGTCAGTGAGTTACAAAATTTAGACTCAATTAGATTCAGAATAACATGCAATACAGACAGAAAAAGACTATAATAAATATGACATGCATCCCTTATATGAGCAATCGACCAACAGGAAGAGGAATAGGAGAAAATATCTTATGATAAGAGAAAAAGCTACTGCTCGGTGAACTTATTCTCGGGATCAAATGATCAAGAAATCACCCTAAAATTGTCACGTGTTGAATTAAATGTTTTGCACCCTAGCCTGAAGCCTGGGACAATAAAAAAGTGAACAAAGGAAAAATAAAGGACTAAAAAGCAAAGGAAATTTTCAGATTACCTAATAAAATGAAAGAAAGATTTTAGTTGAACTTCCGAACACTTCGTTCTTTTTGCCAATTTTGGAACTGTTTCGAAAAAAGATAATGAAGATCACTAAAGAAAAACTTCATATAGGACCTGATTTAATTCACTACTACTCTGTTAACATTTAACATATTCATTTCAAGCCAATTACAATATGTGAACATGCAAGCTGAATTAAACTCAAGGCAACCAGTGAGAATGAATATTAAATAAAACAATTGAAAGGATAAGAAAATTTCAATATAATTATCATATAATCTGCGGACCTGACCACGGCCCAAACACCTTGTAGTTGGATCTACAAGTTCATCACCAGTGGATAGCACAGCAATTATAGGCGTAGGATATACCTGCAAGAAAGAATGAATTCAACAGTTACAATTTTTATGAGCACAAGGTCAAATTTCGATCCCACAAATAGTCAACAAATAAGTACCTTCACTTCCACTACACCCACGGTTGCAAGTAGCCCGATTTCTGCAACGCCTAATCGTTCACCTGATTTTAACACTACAGTATCTTTTTCAATGTCACATCCCTAACCGAAGAAAACCAGATAAGCACTTCATGCAAAAAAAAAATGCACACACACACTTATACACATGTATATACATACACACACACACACATTAAATTTAAAATGAAGCAATTCATTAAAGTAAACTATTATTGGGTAGCTAAATGAAATGAAAGTTGTAGAAATATGTAACAATCAATCAAACATGATTACAACTAAATCTCGTGATCAATATATCTTATGCAGGACAAGAATTGAGAAGGAACAAAACACTAAAGTTGATTCAACCATAGAATAACTACTTCCTTGGAATTTTTACAGAAGAGAGAAAAGAGAATCAATGCATCCCATAAAAGGAGAGACTTAATTTTGTGAGGTCTGAACTTCACTCTGAATATTACACATTAAACCTATAAAATTAACCTAACGGACGCACACCCATAAACAATTGTGCCTATTAGGAAGAACGTAAATAAACATTCAACAAACACCTAGCCCCACATACAAAAGATACAAATGACTATATACATTAATTCTCTACCACAATTAGTATATAAACCACAATAAGAATTATATATATTCCCTTATACTTGTGCTCCCCATGACCCATCAATACTATTTGTAGCTTAATGACAAATATTAGACCAGAGGAAAAAGTACTAACAAATTGAATAACTCAAATACGAGCTTTCTGTAAGTTAACATGCTGAGCAAATATAGCGTGGCTTAAATGGTGATTATGTGTACATTAAGTCCAACTCTACCATCAGGAATAGTTTTAAGGATACAGGAAACAAGATCACAGAAAACAGAAATGAGATAGAGATAGCAAAATCTATGATAGATATAGTAACGCAATGTTTCCAAACTATGTTTGTTGGTGATCTACTGATCTCATACTTGCATGACTTCCATTTCAGACATAGACAGTAATTGCAGAGTTAATTAAGTATATTTAAAGGTCACACTGACATTCCTGATATTTGCAAAGTAACTTGAGCAGTTGGGTAGAATATGAAAGTGAGCATAACAGTATAAAGGTCATACCACAGGGCGAATATCAACTCCCTGACTAGTTTTCACCAATATTCTTACTCGGCTCAACCCAACTGAATCACTCCTGATGATTTCAGTATCCTCTACCTGCACAACTGCATCGGCTCCATCAGGGATTGGTCCTGGAAAGAAAGAATGTTTAGTTTCCAAAAAATACAACCAATGTTAAAGAAAGGTTTAGCACAAATAAAGCGAACTATAAACTACACGGTCCTCTACCTCCTGTCGTGACATAAGCTACAGTTCCAGGAGACACTGTCACGCCAATTCCATCATTTCCTGCCCTCGATTCAGTAATTATAGGATATTCCCCAGGCCCATCAGAGGCAACTACTGCATAGCCATCCTGCACATATGGCATAAACTAAATCAGATTATGATTTTGAGAACTCCTAGTGTATTAGAACTACCAGATTCAAATTTAAACAATTTAAAAATTTTACATAGGAGAAATAGACTGCACAATGGATATGCTAAATAGAGAATGGGTAGAGGGGCACAAATTAAAAAAAATGAGAAGGTACCTTTATAGACGCACGGTAAGGAGGGAGAGGGTCAGGAGCACGAATATCTTCTGCCAAGACTTTGTCAAGAGCATCATGAATGGGAACATTAACTGGCGGTAACCGCTGAGCTACATTCAATATTTTTTGAAGTGCTTCTTCTGGTGATATCATGGTGTTTCAGAGTTTCGCCAAGCCTTCAAAATGAAAGTGCACTAAGAATAAGGTTAAACAATCTATGCTGGTCTCAGACACTACGTAACCAAAGTGACAAAATAATATGTACAGTCTTTAATAATATTGAGCTATAATTAGTTTAAATAAGCTCTGTGAGTTCATATAGTATCGAAAATACGCTCCATTTGGTTGGAATTAAAACTTGTGTACGAATTTAAAGGGGAAAACATAATGTATAGTCGGAAGAATAAAAAAACAGAGGGAAATCGTTCTACAACGACTGTGTCTTTCCTACGATGAAGTTTGTTGATTCAATGTGAACAAAGGAGAACGAATCCCTCATTCTCAAATCAGTCCATTCAAACTCTAGTTTAGTTTCCTAAGAACCAAAATCACGGAAACAATGAATAAATTATACCGAATTTCATTTTCTTCCAACCAAACGCGATGTTCATAAGAGGACAGTAATAGCACTAACAAATCATTTTAAGCATAAACGCACCGTAACTCTACATAACACTGTAACTACAAACGATACGTTTAAAGTCACTAATTAACCTACAAATACACTAACAAGTAACAAAATACAAAAGATTGCAATTAATAACTTAAATCAATACAATAAAACACAATAACTAATTCTAAGACTTCGAATTTCGAAAACATACTCGGTATATCCCGCTCGTAACAGTATCTGTTTACACATAAACAAGTGCAGATATCACAAATTTGATCGCAAATTAGTAATCGCACAACTAACAGATGATCAAAGGAGAGTAATTAATCAAGTGAATGCAGTAAAATATATATAATTACTGTAATTTTAAAGAACAAATTATAAAGAAGAAACTAATATATGTATGTATGTATGTATTGAGATGAAGGAGCTTACCTGTATTGATGCAGAAACGACGGCGTAGAATGAAGACAGCACTGAGAAAAGAATGAAGTCAAACATCAAAAAATGAGCAAACTAAACAAACAAAACAAATATACAAATATGTATATGATATGATTATGAGAGTAAAATATTGCAAAACATATTATTTTTCGACAAACATCAATATTTTATCAAAAATCTTGTAGATTGCATACATTTTACAAGCAGAACATTGCAAAAATATATATTCTACAAAACATGTTTAGTTTGCAGAACATAAATGTTCATGTTGCAGAACATATTGCAGAACATACATATTGTACCGTAAATATATGAGATTTGCATGATTTTGTTGAAGTTATGCTATTTGTGTAACATGTTTTGCAAAATAACACGTTTTACAATATAT